>NC_060271.1:43977888-44196370 GCF_021613505.1 Equus quagga
CCGCCCGGCGCCGCTGATGCCCGGGATGTCCGGCGGGGCCAGGTCCCGCCGCCCGCCGCGCCGCCCCCGGCCCCTCACGCTCCGGCTCTTACCTTCCGGCTTGTTTTCGGCAGCCATTTCCCCTCCGCGCGCCACATCCTCCTCCTCCTCGCGACCGGGACCCCGAGCGCGCGCCTCGTACCGCCGCCGCCGCCGGCCCAGCCACCCCGCCGCCGCCGCGCACCCGCCCTGGCCCCGCCCCGCGGCCCACGCACTGCGCCCGTTGGGCCGCGCGGCTGCCACTCATCGCTCCCGCCACCAATAGCCCCGCACCAGGGGTCTCACTACTCTCCGGGAGGAGCGTCCTATCCATCCGGCCCATTGGCTGGTCACCACCCAACGGAATGAAAGGATTGGTCAAGAATCAACGCCCCCTCCCCACCCACTCCCAGGAAAGCCCGCCTTCCAGACCTAAACAAAGCTTCCCAGTGGCCAGGGCCCGAAAGACCTGTCCAATCAGGAAGGGGCCGACACGGAATATTTCCTCGAGGCCGAGATGTGGCGTCTTGATTGGGCGTTACTACAGTGTTTCCCAGGCCGTCCAGACCAATCAAAGGGGGTTCCCGGAACTCGGGAGCGGCGAAGGGAAGCCCCGCCCCCGAGCGTGACCGTCATGAGGAAGGCGCTCGCTCATTGGCACGCTGGGGCTTTTCCCGCGTGCTCCCGGGGCTGAAGGACGTTCCCGGGGAAGCCGCTGCCGGCGCGTGGGGTCCCGGTGGCAGTGGAGGACGCGGCGGGATCTCCGAGATCCCGCAGCGTGCCGCTGCCGAGGGATGGCGGGGGCCGGGGGCCTCGGGCTGAGGTCGGCCGGGCGCCGCGCTCCGGAGGCTGTCGGCCCTGGAGTCCGGGCGTCGCTGCCGGCCGTGGGGGAGGGGCGCGCCTCCCTCCAGGCCCCGCCCCTGCCCCTGCCCGCCCGCCGGTCACTGGCGGCCCGCGTCGCGCGGCCCCACGCGCGGGTGCCCGGACCGCCCGTGCCCGCCTTCCGCTCCCCGCCCCCGACGTGCTCCGTTGTCCCCTTTTCTAGCGGCTTAAAATACTGAAACTTTATTTTGGTCACGTTGGCCATGTGACCCACAGAGCCGATGACTCATAAATGCCCGTCCCAGGATGAGGCGGCTGAACAAAATCTTAGAGAAACGTTCAAGCTCGGCGCGGCTGCTCGAAGGGCGAAGCGAGCCAAGTTCCCTTCAATCCTGGGCTCACATTTCGTGGCTTTTCCGAACGAATATTCCAGCGTCCACTGACTCACTCTCCGTGCGAGGTGTCAGTCGGGGAGAGAGAGCCTAGAAACAGGTTAGGACCCGTCCTGTGGGGGGCAGACACCGCTGCAGCTTTTCTGGAAATCCGTCCACACCTAGTGGACCAGCACACGCTGTGCAGAGAAGCCTGTAGAGAGATGAAATGGCAAAGACGAAAATGCCCCCTTCCAGAGAAATTCAGGCATTGTGCACGTGGGCAAGTAATATCGGAAACAAAGGAGAGGGCTGAAATCTCAAAGTTTAAAAAAAGGAAGAAAAGTTGAAAGAGAAGCCGAGCTCCAAGCCCTCCATTTGGATATTGTGTGGTTTGCAGTGAGGACATTTCATTCCTCTACATTTTATTTTTCCCTTTGCTACTGTTGATGACGACTAGCAGAATCAGCGAAAGATCCTCGTTCGAGTATTTTGGCATTGAGATGGACTGCCAACGTGAACTTTGTGCCAATCCTAACAACATGGGTTTTTTTTCCTGGTCTTCACAAGTGAAAATTTATTAAGTTTTGCAGAAATAAAGATGTCTCAAAAGACTGATTTGTATTATACACTCATTCTTCAACAAACTTTAATTTTATGAGCCTCAAAAACATGCAAAATTTTAACAACTAGACTGCAATATTTTATCGATTAGCATTCTTAATAGTACCTATGTTGACGATTTGAGTAGTGAAACATGTTCTTAAAAGTACTGGTGGCATTGAAAGTTGGTATAACCCTTTTGAAAAGCAATTTTACAGTACATATTAAAAGCCATAAAAAATGTCTGCATCTTTTGACCCAATAATCTTACTTCTGGGAATCTATTCTAAGGAAATAGCACTAAATGCCAAAAAAGCTATATGTGTGAAAGTATTCTTCACAAGATCACTGTATCTATTACAACAAAAAATTGGGAGCATCCTAAACGTGCTAATGTTGGATATTTAGTAAGTAAATTGTGTTATATCCACAAAATGGAACATTATGGTAGTCACAGACATCAGAAAGAGAAAGAAAAGCTTATCATTGCTGGGTGGGGAAAAATAGTATTCAAAATTATGGTGTTGGTTTATTATATATGATGTGATTCAAGGTCAAAAAAACTGCAGTTTGTAAAAAGACATACAAAACACACCCAAGAAATTACATCTGGGAGATTATGGGTGGTTTTTCTTATTGTCTCCATTTTCCAGAATACAGTCATAATATAACTATATAGCTTTTATAATTAAAAATGTATTTAAATTAAAAAATAATTTTATACAGTGTTTACTAGACACCAGACACTGTGTTAGACGCTGAAGATGTAAAAGTGAATAAAGTTGAGCGTCTCCCTCCAAGGGGCTCACAGCCTAGCAGGGGTGAACAGGTCAAGGTGCAGTGGGGGAGACAGAAGGTAATGAGTATCACCTGAACCTCAAGAATGCATCACCATCACCATTGAAATCACCTATGGGAAGCAGTTTAGATTCTGGCTAGAATGGCAGTTCTCAAAGTGCAGCCTGGGGGCCGGGGGTAGGGGGGTCCTTAAAACTCTTTCTGTGGATCCACAAGGTCAAAACTATCTTCCTAATAATGCTATGTCAGTCTCTTAGGAGTGTACAGTGGAGTTTTCCAGAGGCTACATAATATATGATATCAAAACAGACTGAAAGCAGAAGCAGATAGGAGAATGCAGCTGTTGTCTATTAAGTGAGATATTAAAGAGATTTGCAGAACTGCAAAACGATGCCGCCCTTATCACTATTCCTCGTTTTGGAAAATTTAGTTATTTATCATAAAAAGTGTGATGTATGTTAACATGTAGTGAGTTTATTATTTTTAAATGGACTAGTCAATATTTTTTAAATTTCTAAGCAGTACACAAACTATAGATAAACAAATCACATAAAAAAAAAAGCTCTTTGGGGTCCTCAGTAATTTTTAAGAGTGCAAAGGGATCCTGAGACCAATGAGTTTGAGAACCACTGGTCTAGAGGGTGAGATGTCTTAGGGGGTTGGTTGGCTGTGTCTTAGTCACTTCGGGCTATAACAAAGTACCATGGACTGGGTGGCTTCTAACAACATAAATTTATTTCCCACAGTTCTGGAGGCTAGAATTCTGAGATCAGGGTGCATCCTCACATTGCAGAAAGCAGAGAGGAGAAGTAAGCTCTCTCATGATTCTTAAAAGAACACTAACACTGTCATGGGGTCCCACCTTCGTGACTCGTCTAATCCTAATCACCCCTCAATGGCTCCACCTGCTAATACCATCACGTGGGGAGTAGGGTTTCAACATATGGATTGAGGGGACACAAATGTTCAGCCCATAACAGCTGGTGTTTGTCTTTGCTTGGGAGGGTAACCAAGAGGTGGGCATGTCCAGTAAGGAAAGCAGCTCGGGTTGCTAAATAAGCTCATTTAGAAATGAAAGGAGTCAGAAGATGTGCTAGACACCCCACCCTCCAAATCCTTGCCCATTTTGACCCTAATGTTCTTCAAGGAAAATATGCTACTGTCCATAAACAGACAGAGATAGGTAAATAATGGGAATATTAAGTTGTTACTTTTTGTGTATGTATGTGTGTGTGTGTGAGGAAGATTGGCCCTTTGCTAACATCTGTTGCCAATCTTTCTCTTTTTGCATGAGGAAGATTTTCCCTGAGCTAACATCTGTGCCAATCTTCTTCCACTTTGTATATGGGATGCCACCACAGAATGGTGTGATGAGCAGCGTGTAGGTCCACGCCCGGGATCCAAACCAGTGAACCGCAGGACACCAAAGTGGAATGTGGGAACTTAACCACTACGCCAACAGGCTGGCCCCAAATTGCTACTTTTTTATCTCAAAAAAGAGCATTCTTTCCTGGTCAGTTTTCAGAAGTAATTAAAGTGACTGTTTATTATTACTGGTGATGACAATAATAAAAGTGTTTGGAATTTCTTCCTTAAACTGGAAGTTACTGAAGCTCCATATTACTGGGTTGATAGAGGAAAGCATGGGCTGAACCCATTTCAGAGGCTTAAAAGCTTCTAAAAGGGGAACTGGTGATACTACACTCACTTGCACCCAACATTGGACAAGAAAAAAAAGATTGTTCTATCTACGCTTTCCTTAGCTTTGAAAGGACTGCGTTGTTACAAGTAATGATATCCAAAAATTTTGCTTCCAAATAGTTACTCTTCTTGCCTTTTCTTTAATTAATTTTTTTATTTTGAGATAATTGTAGATTCACATGCAGTTGTAAGAAATAATACAGAGAGATCCCATATCCCCTTGCCTTTTCAGGATAAAACATAATGAAAGGAACCAGTCAAGGATGCCCACTTTCACCACTCTTATTTAACATAGTATTGGAAGTCCTAGCCAGAGCAATCAGGCAAGAAAAAGAAATAAAACGGATCCAAATTGGAAAAGAAGAAGTGAAACTGTCACTATGTGCAGATGACATTATTTTATATATAGAAAACCCTAAAAGAATCCACTAAAAAACTTTTAGAAATAATAAATTAACACAGTCGTCACAGGATACAAAATCAACATACAAAAATCAGTTGTGATTCTATACACTAACAACGAAGTAACAGAAAGAGAAATTAAGAATACAATCCCATTTACAATTGCAAAAAAAAGAATAAAATACCTAGGAATAAACTTAACCAAAGAGGTGAAAGATCTGTACACCGGAAACTATAAAACGCTGTTGAAAGAAATTGAAGAAGATACAAAGAAATGGAAAGATATTCCATGTTCTCAGATTGAAAGAATGAACATAGTTAAAATGTCCATACTTCCTAAAGCAATCTGCAGATTCAATGCAATCCCTATCAAAGTTCCAACAACATTTTTCACAGAAATAGAACAAAGAATCCTAAAATGTATATGGAACAACAAAAGACCCCGAATAGCCAAAGGAATCTTGAGGAAAAAAAACAAAGCTGCAGGTATCACACTCCCTGGTTTCAAAATATACTACAAACCTATAGCAACCAAAACAGCCTGGTACTGGCACAAAAACAGACACACAGATCAATGAAACAGAATCGAGAGCCCAGAAGTAAACCCACACATGTATGGACAGCTAATTTTTGACAAGGGAGCCAAGAGCATACAATGGAGAAAGGAGAGTCTCTTCAGTAAATGGTGCTGGGAAAAGCTGGACAGCCACATGCAAAAGAATGAAGTAGATCATTATCTTACACGATGCACAAAAATCAACTCAAAATGGATTAAAGACTTGAATGTAAGACCTGAAACCATGAAACCATGAAACTTCTAGAAGAAAACACAGGCAGTCGTCTGTGACATCAGTCTTAGCAGCGTATTTTCAAGTACCATGTCTGACAGGGCAAGGGAAGCAAAAGAAAAAATAAACAAATGGGACTACATCAAACTAAAAAGCTTCTGCACAGCAAAAGAAACCATCAACAAAATGAAAAGACAACCTAACAATTGGGAGAAGATGTTTCCACCCATATGTCAGATAAGGGGTTAATATCCAAAATATACAAAGAACTCATACAACTCAACAACAAAAAACCCACAACCCAATTAAAAGATGGGCAAAAGATCTGAACAGAGATTTCTCCAAAGAAGATATACAGATGGCCAACAGGCACATGAAATGATGTTGAACATCATTAACTATCAGGGAAATGCAAATCAAAACTACAATGAAATATCAGCTAACTCCTGTCACAATGGCTATAATTAACAAGACAGGAAACAACAAGTTTTGGAGAAGATGTAGAGAGAAGGGAACTCTCATACACTGCTGGTGGGAGTGCAAACTGGTGCAGCCACTATGTTAAACAGTATGAAATTTCCTCAGAAAATTAAGAATAGATCCACCATACGATCCAGCTATTCCACTGCTGGATATTTATCCAAAGAACTTGAAAAAGCAAATGCATAAAGATACATGCACCCCTATGTTCATCACAGCATTATTCACAATAGCCAAGACTTGGAAGCAACCTAGGTGCCCATTAAGGGATGAATGGATAAAGAAGATGTGATATATATACACAATGGAATACTACTCAGCCATGAGAAATGACGAAATCTGGCCATTTGTGACAAGATGGCTGGACCTTGAGCGTAATATGCTAAGTGAAATAAGTCAGAGGGAGAAAGTCAAATACTGTATGATCTCACTCATAAATAGAAGATAAAAACAATGACAAACAAACGCATAGCAACAGAGATTGGATTGGTGGTTACCGAAAGGGAAGGATGGAGGGAAGAGGGTGAAAGGGATGATTAGGCACAAATGTGTGGGGATGGATTGTAATTAGTCTTTGGGTGGGGAACATGATGTAATCTACACAGAATTCAAAATATATTACGATGTACACCTGAAAGTTACGTAATGTTATAATCCAATGTTACTGAAATTAAAAAAAAAAACCCATAATGAAAATCTGTGAGCTTTGTTAGAACGAACCTTTCACTAGATATTCCTTGTTTTCCCTATCCTGCAAACCTTCATCTTTCCTCCTTTCTACACCCCACCTGCCTCCATTCACAATTATGTTAGCCGTTATAATCTAAGAATGTCTACTCAGTATGCAGGAGTAAAGACTTGTCAGATACTCCAAATCTAATGAGATATTTGGGCCTAGTAGGGCTGAATTCCAGCTCATTTGAAATAAAATGTGAACATAAAAGGTCTTCTTTGTAGACCAGGAATCTGTTGAAATTTTGAAAAGAACAAGTAGTTTCATTTGTTCAATATTTACTTTACTGAAGTATGGCCAAGTCAGAATGGACAGTAGGTCCAAGGACCAACCACACCACTTCTGGCAGGTTTTTTTTCCTTTTAGCATTAAAACCCAGAACAGAACATTATCCTTCGTGGCAGTGATTTCAAGAGATATTGTTTAAACAATAATTATAATCATAAAACCTGTCCACATTGTCCAGCTATTGCATAAAGCAGACCTGAGTTCACGTGCTTTACAAGGACCCTCCTTGGAGTTACAGCTAAATGACTTTGACAGAATGTATCTTACTTTCATACCCTACTTAAAGAGTCAATCCAGTTTTTTTCTGAACTTTCCCTTTAAAATTGGAGTCTTTGCCCTCCCTCTTAAGCCTTCTGGTATTACAGCTTAACGTTTTTTTTTTTTTTTTTTTACTGAATTTGAACTTGGGACCAAAGAAATGGTTTCTTTTCTAAAGAAGGAAAAGGCTCTTGAGATAGGGCTTTGCTGGTTCAGAAGGGCACAGGTGCAGAGAGCTTCATGATTTCCAAAGTTAACAGACTTAGGAGATCAGGACGCCACCTCTGCTTCCTGGGACCCAGAGAGACATCAGTAGAGCCCCCAAAATCTCTATAGCGTGAGGACTTGGAGGCAGTACTCTGATTGAAGGGAGGGGGTGGGCAAGGGCACTTTAGCATTCGCACAACAAGCCCCTGCTTGCTCGTCCATTGTCTGCTTATTTGAGGTGGCTCCAGGAGGCTAATGGAGATGGTAAGGACGCTCAAGTCGCCCCCTGGCCACCACTGAAGGCTGGTGATATCATTTGGAGGACTCCTAAGTTTTGTTTCATTTGTTTTCTTACTTATTTGCCTCATTTAATTTCCAATGTAATTTATTTTGACTCTCAGTCTTCCGAGGAAACTTTGTTTAGTTGTTGAAAGTAAAATGACCTGTCAAAACACCTGAAAGAAAAAGTTCCTGATGTATCAGCAGTATTGTCTTTGATGGTCACTGAGGAGCACCCAAGAAAAATCAGCCTGCTACCATCTACCGCAGAAGATAATGTCAACTTAAAAAGCAAATTTGCTTGTTTCTTTACCCTCAAAATGAGTTTATTTGGGAATAGTCAAAAGAATTGCAATTTGGGATGTGCATGCTTTGGCAAACCATAGTCAAATCCAGAGAATAAGGGAGACGAGTTGCTTTTATAGAGGAAAAGAGAGAAGGAGGAGGGGCTGTTCTAAACAGAAAGTCCATTGGAGGAAAGTAACAGTTCAGGGTGGCAATGGCTTCTCATTGGCTGAGCTGCTGCCTTTCTCATTGGCTGAGCTGCGGCATTTCTCATTGGCTGGGCTGCAGCATTTCTCATTGGCTGAACTGCAGTTTTCTCATTGGCTGAGCTGCAGTTTTCTCATTGGCTAGGCTGTTGCCAGGTAGAGAGAGAAATCTTCCTTCAGTTATAAAGCAGGTTCACCTCCTGTCGGAGATACAAGCCTAGTCTCTTCCTGTTTGGGGTAGTGGATGATGTATGATAGGCTGTGAGTGCTCCCCCCACCAGCCTTCCTGACTTCAATTTAGTTGAGGTTTCTCTTATTCATTTAATGATAAAAATGGTGTGGACTAAGGGGCTTCCTGGTGGTGTAGCAGTTAAGCCTAGACACTCTGCTTCCACCAGCCTTGGATTTGTGGGTTTGGATCCTGGGCGTGAAGCTAGCACTGCTTGTCAAGCCATGCTGTGGTGGCATCCCACATAAAATATAGAGGAAGATTGGCACAGACGTTAGCTCAGAGACAATCTTCCTCAAGCAAAAAGAGGAGGATGGGCAACAGATATTAGCTCAGGGACGATCTTCCTCACAAAAAAAAAGAAAAAGAAAAGGTGTGTACTCAGAGGCATTTAATTGTCATTAGCTTTTCTGTTTTTCAAACAAGGTGAGTGATTTATTTGTCTTTAAGTATTCGCTGTGGGATGTTCTGCCATTAAAAAGATGGGGGTAAATCAACATGTGCTACTATGGAAGGTTCTCCAGCTTAAATGTTTAACTGAAAAAAGTGAGGCACAAGGCATAATGTATACTCCTCTCAGATATATACAGATATAACGTTTATTGCATATATAGATATTCTTGTATGAACAAGGAAAGTTTCTGGAAGAATAACAAGAAATTTAACTATTACCTATAGTTACATTTGTGGGTAAAGCAAAAAAACAGCAAGGCTTACTCTTCATCTGAAATGGCCTGGATTTCTTTACATGTGCATTCATTCATCCAACAAATATTTCTTGGGTGCCTATGATGTACCAGATACTGGTTCTAAGTGCTGGGGACAGAGCAGTGAACAAAATGGACCAAAATCCCTGCCTTCCTGGAGCTGACGTGGAAGTGGAAAAGACAGATGATAAACACACAAATATATGATCAAAGGTTAGAGAATGAGAAGTGCTTGAAGAAAAACACTAGGAAGAGAGAGTGGAGTCATAAGGGGGCTATTTTAGGTAGGGTGGGGTCTGTGAAACCTGAAGGAAGTAGGGGTGAGCTATGCAGTTATCAGTGGGGTGAACGAACATTCTAGGCAGAGGAAACAGCAAGTGAAAAAGCCCTGAGGCAAATGCACACTTGGTGTGTTGTAGGAGCTGCAATGAGGTCAGGCAGAAAGAGTGCTAGGACATGAATCCAAAGAGAAATAAAAGGCCAGATCACATAGGATTTGAATTTCATGGTGAAATCTTTGCGTTTTATTGAGGGTATTGAGCTGGGAGTATGATCTCAGTGCTGTTTTAAAAGACTCACTCTGCCATGATGTGGAGAATATATTGCAAGGGGGCAAGAGAGGAAGCAGAGAATCATTGGGAGATTATTGCATTCATGAAGACTGGACGGTGGCTTAAACAAGGTGTGTTAGTTTCCTGTGGCTGCTGTAACGAATTACCTTAGTGGCTTAAAACAACAGAAATTTATTCCCTTACACTATGGAAGCCAGAAGTCCGAAATCAGTTTCATTGGGCCAAAATCAAGGTGTTGGCAGGACTATACTCCCTCTGGAGGCTCCGGGGAAAGTCCGTTCTTTGCCTCTTCCAGCTTTTAGTGGCTGTCGGCACTTCCTGGCTTGTGGCCACATCACTCCAATCTTCAAGGCCAGCATCTTCAAATCTCTCTCTGCTCCATCTTTACATTGCCCTCTCCTCTGTGTATGTTGGGAGGGGGGTGGTGTGTGTGTCAAATCTCCTTCTGCCTCTCTCTTATAATGACACTTGTGATGGCATTTAGAAACCACCCAAATAATCCAGGATAATCTCCCCCATTTCAAGATCCTTAACTTAATCATGTCTGCAAAGACCCTTTTTCCAAATAAGGTAACATTTACAAGTTCCAGGGATCATAACCTGATAATTTGGGGTCCATTATTCAGTCTACCATACCAGGGGCAGGCAAATTTTTTTCAGTAAAGGAGCAGATAGTAAATATTTAAGATTTAAGATTAAGACTTATTATTTAATTTAAGATTAAGACCCTGTGGTCTCTATCACAACTACTCAATCGTCACAACTGCCATTGCAGCGAGAAAGCAACCATGGACAAAATGTAAGCAAATGTGCGTGCCTATGTTCCAATAAAACTTTATTTACAAAAACAAGTGGCAGGTCTTAGATTAAGGTGGAGGTCTTAAGAAGTAGGTAGATTTGGAACATGTATTGAAGGTAGAGCTATTGCTCAGGTTTTGCCAAAGGATTGAATGTGAAGTATAAAACAGAGAAATACTTTGGGCCAAGGTTTGACTCATAGGATTTTGGCCCGAGCAATTGAGTAATAGTGTTGCTACTTAAAGACTGGGGAGGGCCAAGTTTAGGACAGGCATCCAAAATTCCATTTAGGACACGTTAATTCTGAAATGCCTATTAGATACCCAAGTGGAGAAATCAAGAAGGCAACTGGATATACACATCTGAGGCACAGAGAGGTTGTGGTTAGAGATACAAATTTGGAAGTAATCAGCATTCAGTGGTATCTAAAACCATGGGACTAGATAAGATTTCCTAGGGAGCGAGTATACTTCATTCTTTTTTATTGTTAGTGCCATCGAGTCGATTCCGATTCTTGGTGACCCTGTGGACAGCAGAGCAGAATCATGCCCAATCTTTTGCGCCATCCTCTCAACTTCTGGCGCCATATCAGACAATGCTCTGCTGCTATTCATGGGGTTTTCGTGGCCAATTTTTCAGAAGTGGGTGGCTAGGTCCTTCCGCCTGGTCTGTCTTCGTCTGGAAGCTCCACTGAATTCTATCCACCATGGGTGACTCCGCTGGTGTTGGAAATCCCAGTGGCAGAGCTTTCAGCATCACAGCAACATGCAGCCACCTCAGTATGACAACCAACAGATAGGTGGTGTGCTTCCCTGACCAGGAAACAAGCCTGGGCCTCAGTGGTAAGAGTGCCAAATCTTAACCACTAGACCACCAGGGCTAGCTAATTCACTCCTTTATTCAATCATAATTTTCAAAAAGATAAAAAAAATCATGACTCTCATACAAAGATAAAGTGAATATGTGTTAAGAATTTTCTTGAGCTCTTTAATTAATAAGGGAACTGGTAAGATGTTGAAACTGGTTCAAAGGAGAATTTGAAGAACAGAGGTATAGGCAAGCAACAATGCTTGCTAAAAGATGCAAAATTGATTCATATCCTGTTGGGCAATAAAGCATCATGTTGGGGGTTATCTTTTCTGTAGGGCAAAAATCAGTTGCATCTATGGGCAAGAATCGTTTGCATTACTCTCAGTTTCCTACTTCTACAGAGTCCATAGAAAGGCAGTGAAAGGTGCTCACTCCTATGGAAATCAGATCCTCCCCAGAGGGCCTGTTAGGCAATGCCAGCACTTTGCTGAAAGGATATTCTCGTTCATTTCCAAATCTGGGACAATTTTTCCTGACATTGTCATTCAACATTTATTGAGCACCTACTAAGTGATAGGCACTGCTCTGTGCAATTAAAGGACATCACTGAATAAAATATACTTCTCTGATCTCTTGGTGCTGAACTTCAAGTGTGGGGCAATAAACATTATAAAGAAAGATATTCTACAGTGTGTCAGAAGGCCATAAGTGATACAGAAAAAATAAAAAGTGGAGCAGATTGAAGGGGATCAGGAGTAGCAGTGTTAGAGAGATACATTTTTAAATAGAAATGGTCAGTGTAGATGTCATTAAGAAATTGGCATTTGGGGGCCAGCCCTGAGGTGTAGTGGTTAAGTTTGCACCTCTGCTTTGGTAGCCTAGGGTTCAAAGGTTCAGATCCCAGGCATGGACATACACACCTCTCATCAAGCCATGCTGTGGCAGCACCCCACATACAAAATAGAGGAAAATTGGCACAGATGTTAACTCAGCCACAACATTCCTCTCCAAAAAAAAAAAAAATTGACATTTGGGCAAAGACTCAAAGAAGATGAGGGAGTTAGTCATGTGGATATCTGAAAGAAGATTATTTAAAATATGAAAAGAGCTCAGAATTTTTAAACGAAGGTTAATTTTGTTTTTAATTAGTGAAGGAAAAAAATGTAAGCAGTAAAATTTGAATCATAGACCGAGTCAAAACAGTTTGTTTTGCTGACTGCAACGTGTTCTTTCAAATTCTAAGCAGACTGTGGGTACGAGATAAATGTGAAATCAGAAGAATAATTTTAACAGTCCTGATCTTTGCCCCCTTTCAGAACGAAAATTGGCTCTTCCTTTTTATTGGAGGGGAGTCCCATCTGCCTCGCTATTTCACCCACAAAGAATTAGACTGCATGCGTGACACTGCTTAAAGGAAAAATTAAAATTTTAGTAGTAAATAGCAATTCAAAAATAGGTTTCTTGAAAGAGAATTTGCTAGTTAATGAAAGCGCTGCTCTGGAGGAGACCTGGCACCTCTGATCTGATTTCTAAAAGTCTGCTGTAGTAAACGTAGGAAAACGAACTTTCGTTTCTCTGCTCTTTATTTGGGAGAAAAAGGGGGCCTGGTATTATTTCCACTTTAATTCAAACTGTGTAAAGCAGAGCCTTAAGACTTGTGCAAAGATTTCTCAAAGCACAATTTTCTTCAGTGACAAAAGCTTTCTTTCTTTTTCATCTTGTCAAACATAATCACTCACAGATAAAGTCAATTTGCTCTTTTTGCCTTCATGTTGGGCTATTTCCTTTTGCCAGCTGACTAACGTTTTCTAGGGCAGGTTGGAATTAATCATTCAGCACCCTGAGATTTTTCAGGCCAGCCAGGGCTGAGGATTAGAAACAATAAAACCACAGTTCACCCTCTAACAAAAGACCTCACGCTTGGCAACGAGTGGACCACAGACCACCTTAGAAAGAACAGTTTGGGAAATTTCATCAAATAGCCCAATCTTGATTCTCCAGATCTGGAAAAACATGTTCATTTGTCACCCTAACAAGAAGTCATTTGTGCTAATTGTTCTAGAACTGGTGGCCATTTTCAGCTTTCCCAAGAGGCCTCACCATCAAGTGCAAACACACTTCATTGTTTTCTCTCTGAATCTCCTGGGGCCTCCTAGGGACTTCTCTGAAAAACCCAAGCCCCCCTTGCATTTTCATTCTGGCAGCTTCGAGCCCTGGGTGTTGATTCCCCATCTAGCATCTTCAAGTGACCTGAAACGCCATGTTCTTTTCACCAGGGTGGTGTCTTAATTGGCCTCTTCTGCAGAGCCAACCGCAGTCTGCCTGTGCTCAAAGAATGGGCCACTTGCCCTTCTCACGTCTGGAGCTTCAAGACCAAAAGGCAGAATGTGGTCCCCAGCACACAGGAGCAGCAGGCTGGGACCAGCCAGCAATTTTAGGCCGGCCAGCCAGGGAGCTAGAGCAAATGTCAAGGGATATTTGCTGCAAAGAGGCTCCAGAAATAATGTAAAATTGTTCTGTCCTTTTAAAAATGGAAAATGCCTTGGCAGGGTGATATATTATTTGCCTGGCTGCGTTTTCTCTCTGTCTCCGTCAAGGCTTAAAAGTACTGGCACTTCTGCCTTTTCAAGCGGAGCTCAGTGTAACTGGACCACATCTAATGCCTGCTCGATGCAAATGAAGATTGAAACTGTTGTTTCCTTTGATGTGTGTGACTAAATGCTCAAAGGGGATATTTTCTTTCCGATCCTCCAGTGGATAAAGTCTCTTTAAAAATACCTGTTGGCTCCCTCTTCCCATTGGCAATTGAAGTAATTCCTGCACTGGAGACGGAGGCTCGGTACCGTCATGATGAATGTCTTTCTCTGAGAAGAATACCCTGCCCGTGTTTGCGATGATTGTTAAAGTTCTGGAGGGAATGAGGAAGCGTGAAAGCCACGTTAATGATGGGTATCTGCAATGAGCCACTCAGGCTTGCCTGAGAAAGTCCAGAGAGCACATTTCGAGAGTGAAGTTGGGGAGGCGGATGAGTCATGGCCAGATTCGCAGCCACTTGAGCTCTTTCTGGCACCCAGTGGCATAAAGGGCCTGGGAAGCCGTTGGGGCTGCTGTGCAAGAGAGAAGCGGACCCACACGTTCGCCATTCCGTCTTGCCCCTCGTTTCCCTGCCAAGAGGGGAAACGACCCTGAACGGCGCTGGTAGAATCCAAGATCTCCTCTGAATCTGGGTGGTCTCTGGAAACACACAAACACACGCAAGGAAATCAATAGCTCCGAGGGCTGTCAGAGCCGCCAGCCTCCAAATTGGCTGTGGTGGGCACTTTGAACCACTTTCATAATGAAGAGAAGCATAATTATAATCACCTCAGTGGCTTTTTCTTGCTTGTCCACGTTCAACAAAGCAATCTATAAGAGAAGCTTATATTTTAAAGCAAAAACAAACAAACAAATAAGCAACCATCTATAAATCATGATTTGGGTCATTTAATTTATTCTTTCTCCTTTTTTCCTGGTAAATGTTTGCAGTGTTTTACTCCGGGAGGATGTTGGAGAGCAGGGCATTTTGGAGGTAAGGTGTTAGATGGTAGCTCCAGGATAACAGGGACTTTGTTCACAGTCACTGCTTGTACCTAGCGCCTAGTCAGGCACAGGACAGTGTGCAATAAATAATGAATGAATGAATGAATGAATGAATGCTCAGCCCAGCCTTATCCAAAGGAACCAGATTGCTATGGGGGCAGGAAATTCTCACAGAGGAGAATAGCCCTTGGATGGATACTGTATTAATCTGCTCAGGCCACCATAACAAAATACAACAGACTGGGCCGCTTAAACAGCAGAAATTTACTTTCTCACAGTTCTGGAGGCTGGAAGTCCAAGAGCAAGGTGTTGGCAGGTTTGGTTTCTCCTGAGACTTCTCTCCTTGGTTTGTAGATTGCCATCTTCTCTCTATGTCCTCACATGGTCTTTCCTCTGCATACAAGTATTCTTGGTGTGTCTCTCTGTGGGTCCAAATTTCCTCTTCTTTTAAATACACCAGTCGTATTGGATTAGGACCAACCCTAAAGACCTCATTTTAACACAATCATCTCTTTCAAGGCCCTATCTCCAAACACAGGCACATTCTGAGTTACCCGGGACTAGGGCTTTCACATAGGAATTTGGGGGAACACATTTCAGACCATAACTGATATGTACTATTCTCACATGAAAATTCAGTACTACTTTCGTGCTTCTTGAAACGAAAGAGCACTGATCCCTTTTCCTGCCACATTAACTAAGGCTACATTTTCCAGGTCTTTCATCCCACACTCAACAAACATGTCACGCAAGTGTCCCTTCAGTGTAAACCCTGCTGCATTTGTCTTTTAAGATCCTGGTTGGATCCTGGTTTTCTATCTTTTGTCTGTAATCTGAGAGGCATTGTGACATGCCATCAGGTACTGCTGCCCTCCTGGCTATGCCCCCACAGGCTGTGTCTCCTGGGCCAGGTCACTCGACATCGCTGAGCACCAGTCACCTCATCTCCAGAAGGGGCTTAATAATTCCTGCCCTGCCTGACTCACAATATCACTGTGATGACCCCGCAATGTCATGTTTCCATGTTAAACTGGGGTGCACGTGCCTGCCAAGGTGTGTAAGTGTCAGAGTAAACGAAGTCCATCTTTCTAGAGCATCTGTTTTAAAATATGATCTTTATATTAAAATAAGCACAGATGCATTAGGAAGCAGGATGAAAAATTGGCATGAAATGCAAATAAAACCGAAGATTTCAAATACACTGTGTCCTCGCTGCAGCCTGTGTTCCTGCCGTCCCAGGTACTTCGGTGGAAAAGTTTAGGCAATGCCAGCTATGCTCGTGAAGATGTATGAGACTGCTCTCCGCGTACTGATATGGAACAATTGCCAAGATATATTGCAAAGTGAAAAATCCAGGTGCAGAAAAAGGTGTTACCATTTGTTTAAAAAAAAAAAGAAAAAAAGGGCAGAGAGGATATTTATAAATGCTTGTGAATGCCGAGCATACTTTGAAGTGATAAAAACAAACCAGTAACAGAGAGTTACCTCTAAGGTAAAGACTTAGGGACCCAGAGGACAGGAGTGGGAAGGAGACTTCTCATCAGAAACCCTTCTAGAAATCTGATTTCTTTTTTAACATTTATGTGCTACCTGTTTTTAAAATGTGTTGTTTTTAAGAGCGGCAGTCCTGTTTTTAAAGTGAATTTACTATCATTATTCAAATGATACTTATCTTCTGAAGAAAAAAACTCAAACTGGACAATAATTATTAAATATATTGAGTTACTTACTAGTGAAATTAAAAGTTTAAGATTCCTCTATCCTCAGCATCTGCAAAGTATTTCTCTCCCCTTTTTGCCCTTGTTCAGAGAAAAAGATTGCATCCAATCTCACATCCTGTGAGGTTCTCCCTACAAGTAAAATTTAATCTTAAAATTTTAGCACTAAACAACACAAACTAATTTCTTTAGTAGACAACCTGTATGTGTAACAGGGACGTGAGTATTAGGTGATGATGAATATATGTGGTGTGAGATGCATGCAGTCCACCCATTCATTCATATATTAAACAATCGCTAACCAGGCATATACTCTGACACCAAGCGCTATGCACCTGTGAATACAGAAGTAAATAAACACTTAAAATACAAAGTTTTGTCCCTTCCTCATCCGTTCTATTCCAGTGATAGAGACAGAAGTGAACACCTAATTACAACTCAGGGTGAGAAGTGTTTACTCTAAGGAGTCTGGAATAGCCAGTAATGGTCAGACGGAGGCAAGGTGAAAAGCGTGGACTTTGGAGTAAAGTGACCTTGAAGTTACTTCTTTAAGCCTCGGTTCCCCAAATGGCAATATGAAGTTAATAATAGGGTTGGTGAGAATGTCAAATGATTAAAAACAAAGTTTAAATGACAAAATGCTTATAAACCACTCCTCCCAGTGTGTGACATAAATATTAGCTCTTTCAAATTTTTTTTAACTTCTGTTTTTAGTAGATGGTTGGACATACAAGTCCAGAGCTCAGAAAAAGGGTCCAAGTTGGGCATATAGATTTGAGAATCTACACCATCCAAGCAGGAGGTGAAATCAGGATATCAATGAAGTTATAGCAGAGTATGGGGTATATGAGTATATGGAACATATGACTTCTGCGGAGAATATGGAGTGCCTGAGTATATGTGGTACATGAGTTATATAGTGTATATGGAGTATATGAGTATATGGAGTGTAGGAGTTTATGGAGTACATGAGTATATGCAACACATGAGTATATGGAGTACATGGAGTATATAAGTACATGGAGTGAGGGACCAAGGATGCAGCAACACTAACATTGATGAGGTGGCTGGAGACCAAAAAAAAAAATAAAAAAAGAACAACCAGAAAAGTAGAAAAGAAAATCCAGAGAGTATGGAGGAAATGAGAGAAGAGATTTTGAGAAGGAATTGTCCATAGAGTCAAATGCCACAGGAAAGTCAATTTAGAACCACTTCACATTCACTAGGATGACTCATCAAAAAAGGAAAAAACAAAAAAAAATAGCAAGTGTTCGCAAGGATGTAGAGTAACTGGAATCTTTGTACACTGCTAGTGGGAATGTAAAATGGTGCTGCTTCTGTGGAAAATGGTATGGTGATTCCTCAATAAATTAGACAGTATTACTATATGATGTAGAAATTCTACTCCCAAGTGTACACCCAAAAGAATTGAAAGCAGAGACTTGAACAGATACTTGTACACTCATGTTTATAGCAGTTATTCACGATAGCCAAAACGTAAGAGCAACGGGAGCATCCATGGATGGATGATTGGATACACAAAATGTGGTAGAGCCATACAATGGAATACTATGCAGCTGTAAAAAGGAAGGAAATTCTAACAATGCTACATTATGTATGAACTTGAAGACATTATGCTAAGTCACAAATAAGCCAGTCACAAAAGGACAAATACCTTATGTTTCCCCTTATATGAGGTCCCTACAGGAGTGAAAATCATAGAGACAGAGAGTAGAATGAAGGTTGCCAGGGGCTGGGAGGAGGGGAAAATGAGGATTAGTATTTAATGGGTATGGAGTTTGAAATTGGGAAGATAAAGTTCTGAAGATAGATGGTGGCGATGGTTGCATGACAATGTGAATGCATTTAATGCCACCAAACTGTAGACTTAAAAATGGTTAAAATGGTAAATTTTATGTTATGTATATTTTACAACAGTAAAAAAGCGTGAATCCAACCTGGAAGTTACTGAGGATTTTGATAAGCCTAGTTTCTGTGGAGACAAAAGGGCAGAAACCAAACTACTGGAGGTTAAGGAATGACTGAAGGAAGTGAGGAAGTGAAGACGATGATACAGGTGTCCACAGCAGCAGGAGAAAGGTGGGATAAGAGTCAAAGGGAATCAAGGGTTTTTCTTGATTACTTGGTTTACAAAGATGGCGGAAGCTTGGTTCTGTTTATTGGTTGAAGGAAAAGTGGTTTAAATTGGTGTTTGTTTTATGTTTCAGAATAAAAGTTTCTGCCTTGCTACAAACAGGTGGTGTGTTCTGACTTGGTTTCTTTTCTTCTTCGGATGGGGTAGGCAGTAGGAACTCAGTGGTGGGGAGAAACTCTTATTGTCATCACCTTGCATCGAGGAGGCAGAAGAGTACATGCAGGGCTTCCTGAATGTGTCCAACCAGTAGACTAACCTAAAGCTCCTGATGGAAATAGAGATTCCAGGGCTCCGTCTTCTGGATCCGAATCTCCAGGTGATGGGCGATGCAAAGCCTCCATTGTAACCAGTGCCCAGGTGTATGAGCACCAGGCCAGGCTGGGAGCCTGGGTGGAGTCTAGGAACCTAACCTTTAGAGAGGGAAGGAGCCAGGCTCAAATTCCATCCCCACGTCACTACATGACCTCGTATGAATTATTCAACTTCTTTGAGCCTCAGTTTTGACAGATGAGATAGTTCTTACCTCAGAGGTTGTTGTGCAGATTAAATGAGATAATATATGGTGAAGTACCAGGCATAGACACATATTAAATGCTCAATAAACATTGAGTGTTTTTATTAACCCAGATTTGGTCCTTTAGGGCTTGGCTGTTGGGATGATTATCCATGCATAGATAGTATAGACTATGGAATACATGTGTAATTGGTATGAACCTCCGTTCACAAACTCAGGTTATAAGAAATATTGCATCTAAAGGCCGACTTAACTTCACTGTCAAACCCATCTCCCATGGGGTCCGCACTGGTTGGGGCACAATCTCAGCCATGCCTGGGCCTTTCCACTCCCTTAGTCAGGCCTGGGTTCCAGGATCATAGCTAGCACCAAGGCATGAGGGAGAGGTGCCCCATGCCCACCCCCAGGGGACCCTCTTGCTTCTTCCAAGCCCCTCTGCTCCTCCCTTTCACCCCTGGGTTTAGGCCGTTGGAAACAAGAGTCAAAGTCTTGCAGCTACCCCTATAATCTGCCAGTCCCAGGGTTCGCCAGAGGCAATGCGATGCAGAGCCAGCCCCGCATGCAACCAAGGGGAAGGAAAAAGAGAAAACACGGAGAGGGGGAAACTATCAGAGGACATTGCCTAGTGCCCCTGCTCCTTGGGTCTCAGAGCTCATGCACAGCCTCTTGCTGGCAGGCCTCTTGGTGTCTGACCAACAAGTCGAATGTGTTTTCTACTTAGCAGACCTTACCTTCCGTCTTCCTCTCCCATCCTCTCAATGCTCTCATTCCTCAGCCCACCGACCCTTACATTTAACACTGGAGCTCCTGCAACAAATATTTATTAGCACTTACTATGAAGCGAAACAGATGGGCATTCCTGCCCTTGTGGATTTTAACGTTCTCCTAGTGGGAGACAATAAAGTTTAAAAGTTACATACATTTATTAGATAGTAAGTGCTATAGAAAAAAAATAAGACAGAAAAGGAAGATGAGAGGAACAAGAGTGAGAGACGGAATTGCAATTTCAAAACGAGCAGTCAGAGAAGGCAGCCCTTGTGTGATATTTGAGCAAAGACCAAAGCAGGTGAGGGAGATCTGTGTGGGTCTCTGGGGGAAGAGGATCCCAGGCAGGGCAAAGAGCCAGTGCAAGGGTCCTGGGGCAGGAGCTTCCCTTGGGGATTGGAGGAAGAGTGAGGAGGCTAAACAACTGTAGCAGAGTGAGCACAGGAGAACACACTGGGATGTGTGCTGGGAGTTTAAAGAGTGAGCAAGCAGATCTGATGAGGACTTCGGCTCTCCTTCTGAGTGCAATGGGAAGCCATAAGAGGGGATGGGGGCACCCTGACCTGACGTAAGGGCTGGAATCACCAGTCTGGCCACTGTGTGAACAATAGACAGTTAGGGGGCAGGTGGCAAGTGGAAAAACAGGGAGATCAGTTACAAAGCAATTGCACAATCATGGCCAGAGGTCATGGTGGGTTGCACCAGAGTGAGAGCAGTGAGGTGGTGAGAGGGAGTCCACCTTGGGTCAATTCTGAAGGCAGAGCAGCCAGGATCTCCTGGCGGATTGCATGTGGAGTTCGAGGGAAAGGGAAAAGTCGAGAATGGTTTCTTGACAAAGTGACAAGAAGGGGAGGTGTGTTTGTGGGGGAGGATTAAGCTCCCACTGGATGGCAGCAACGTCCTCTGGGCCGGTTCTCTCCCTGGGCGAGCTGACTCCTTCCCAGAGCCTTTCTTCCCGCTTCCATCAGAAGGAGACACGAACTGGGGTTTCTCTACATGTCACAAGGCTCATCATCAAGAGTTACTTTCCATTTATTCTGCCACTGGTAGATCAAGAATAAACCTGGGGAATGTTAATAATTTTGAGCCAGTGCCTTTTATTAGAGAACTAGAAAGCAGCCAAAACACAGCCCCATCATCTCTTAATTATCAGAGTCACTGTCAGTTGGTGGTTTAGGTGCCAGGAAAGAGTGAAGGGTTGATTTCAGTTTTTCTTTGCTTCTGTAAATACCTGTCTATCTTCAGAACATTGAGGAGTCAGATGTGGGGGTGTCCCTAAATGAGTAATGCACACCTTTTCTGGTAGGATATGCCTGTAGATCAGCGGTTCTCAAAGTGGCATCCCTGGATTGGATGCATCAGCATTATCTGAGAAATTGTTAGAAACGCAGATGCTGTGATCCCACTGCAGACCTACTGAAGCAGAAACTCCCCGAGAAGAGGCACCCGGCAGTCTGTGTTTTACCCAATCCTCCAGGTGTTTCTGATGCACACCTAAGTTGGAGAAGTGCTGCTCCTAGTGATCAGCCCACGCTCACTCCCTTTAATCTTTACCCCTGGGGAGCGGGGGTAAATACTAAAAAGTTGGAAGGTTGGGGGGGGGGGGGGCGCGGGGAGGGGCTTTTCTGCTGCCTATAGCTTCCAGGCGCCCTGTCTGGAGCCTTCCTAATTTATAGGTTGGCTCTCCTTATTTAGTATGCACCCATGTAAGCCGTGGGGACCTCATCCAAGCATTTTGTCGTAGGCACTCAACCAATTATACACATCCGTGTCCAGTTGCTCTGGCAAGCATAAGGCAACCAGATGACTTATACAATTTCTGCTGGTAAGAATGGCAACATTGAAACCCTTTTCCTCTTGTGCTAGTTACAAAGTTTCTCCGCAGAGGAAAACAGTGGTAAAAATGCCAAGCGTTGTTGTTTTTAAAACACTAGTCAAACATGAGGCTCACTTTTTCAATGTTTGTGTGATCGAGATAAAAACCAACTGTTCTTTTGGCGTGGCATCTTTTCATGTCTCACTCTTTCTAAACAGGGTAGAGGGGAAACCCTTCCAAGCTAGCCTGCCTTATCGTTTGAAATGTATAAAAATTCAGTCCTTTTTCTCTTTTGTAATAAAAGTTTGAGTCTTTACAGCAGTCCAGCTGTGTGCTTAATGAGACACTGCCAAGGTTACCAAATATGGGTTCACAACCACATGGAGTTATCCATCCCTTTTGACAGTCCCACAATCTGGAGGCCCATCCATCTAATGTGACTGTCTTGCCATTCATTGATATGTGCCGGGAATTTGAAGGAAAACAGATATGCCTGGAATTTCATATGAGCCGTGGGTGCTGAGTCAGCACTGATTTGGCATCTAATATTTTCTTACCAGCCTGAGGAGACAGATCACCAGGCTGTTTCCCACCTTCCAGAGCTGGAAACCCCGGATTAGAAAGAGAAGCTGCTTGCCACAGAGCACACAGGGAGCCTGTGTCAAGAGTAAGGAGAGAATTCCCTCCTTTTCTACACCATTCCTCAAGGCCACTTTCTCTGGGCGAAAATAGTTCCAAGTTATAATGACAGGCTCAGAGAAGCGGAAGGGAGTGCCTCTGTCAGAGCTCTCCCTCATCGGGGCATAAACCCAGTCTGCTCCTGGACGCAGGGTGGGGAAGGGTGGCTCAGACCTAAATAGAGAGGAGACTCTGCTCATACCGAGGGGCAATGTCGATGAGCCACCAGAGCCTAAAATGATGATGCTCAACTGAACACAACATCCTCGCTCCCAGTACGCCTCCCAGCAGCAGGCTTTGTGGGCGCACAGTGCCAGAGCCAGGATGAGGGGGAGGCAAGAGAGGCTTCAGGTGCCTACCCTGCACGTGCACGACCCTAGGAGTAAGCACCTCCTTACGGTTTGCACCCAGGGCTCCGCAAGCCACGATGAAATCCTGCAGAGGATTATTTAACAAGACCCTGGAATCCTTGTGCCATGAGGATGACAAGAGGCTGAAGCCACTATCAAGACTAATTCTCCAAACCGCCACACAGTCAGCAGTAAGTGTGCACGAGGGAAAAGGAAACAGAGAGGGAATTTGACGGAGTTTGCTTCCAAACTCCAGTTTGGCCATCAGTATCGTGGTATCAGCAGAAGCTCCTCAGCTTCCTTCATTGTTGTTCCCAGTGTTACTTTGCAATTTGGGAGCACCCTACAAAGGGCGCTGGACAATAGCCACACCTGCATTCTGGTCCTGCCTCTGCCAAAGTTACACAGCGGCTTTGGGTGTGTCATATGGCTTCTGTGAGCTTTGATTTCCTCATCCAAAAACGTGCATAATACCTATTGTGGCATATCACAAGTTGTCACGAATGGCAGAGAATACCTGTAAAAGTTCTTTTGAAAATGCAAGATACGCTAGAAATGGAAGGTGTAACAACCGCTGTTTGCTCTTTATCGTTTGCAGATCTGTGGCACCTCTCTGTTTGTCTAGCCAGTCATCTTCATTTTAAATTGTGGTACCCTTGTTTGAGGTTGTAGGAATTAAGCAAGCAAGCCCTGGAGACTTCCGTGGAGACTTTGAAGGCACATTTTGTTTGTTCGTTTTTTTCTACGTTATTTCCTGTTTGTGTTTACAAAGCCTGTTTAACTCATCATGCTGAGCTAAGAGAGCTAGGCTACCTTCGTTCTGGGTTCAGAAAGCAAGGAGGAAACGCAGACTTCATACTTTTAACTTTCGAGTAAAGCGTAGATCACACTCGCACCATCAATGACACGCTCATGATTTTGTGAGGAGAAATGCTTTGTAAAATCCCGCACACTCACCTCCACTCAATCAGAGAGCTGTGTTCATTCACTGACCTCCCAGAAACTCTAAGGGTTCTGCTGGGCATTAGGCTTAGAGAAAGAACTCCAAGCTGCCCTCTGAGTGGGAGACCGAAGAATAACTGTATTAGTCAGGGTTCTCCAGAGAAACCACTAGTAGGCAAGAGAGACAGAGAGACAGAGATAGACAGGGAGATTGACTGATTAGAAGGAATTGGACTACGTGATTACGGAGGCGGAGAAGTCCCACAGTCTGCCGTCTACAAGCTGGAGACCCAGGAGAGCCAGTGGTCTAATTCAGTCTGAGCCCAAAGGCCTGAGAACCAGCGGAGCCGAATGTTGAAATCCCAGTCCACAGGCTGGAGGAAATGAGAGATGTCCCAACTGAAGCACACAGGCAGGAAGCAAAAAGGATTGAATTCCTCCTTCCCCCGCTTTTTGTTCTGTTCAGGCCCTCCACGGACTGAGTGATACCCGCTCACACCAGGGAGGACAATCTAATTTACTGACTGCATGGATTTAAATGTTAACCTCACTTGGAAACACGGTCACAGACACACCCAGAAATAATGTTAAATCTGGGCATCCTGTGGCCCAGTCAAGTTGACACATAAAATTAGCTATCCTCATAATCAAACAGTTACATTATGAGTATCCCAAGAAATGTCACATTAAGTGCTGGGGAGAACAAAGGAGAGCTCACCTCCTTGGGAGGACATTGGGGCAGCTTCACAGGAAAGGGCTGACCAAGATGGGCCTTGAAGGCCGGATGGGCATAACCAGCCCATAGCACTTGTGATTTCTTTCAGATCAGTTGCCTCCCTCTTTATTCATTCATTGACCCCACTAAAATTTTGTTTCAGGCACTGTTCTTGGCCTTGGGGATATGGTGGGAAAGGACAGGGACAAGATCCTGCCCTTGCAGAGTGGAGAAGACAAGACAACCAGAGAGAAAACAAATAATTAGGATGGTGTCCTATGGGATGAGTGCTCCAAGGTCAACAAAGCAGGATAATGGGGTAGAGAATGCCTTGCTGGGGTCATGGGATAGTGGGTGAGTGCTGTTTTAGCTGGAGCCGTGGGGCTATCTGCGGGAAATGCATATCAGGCACAGGGAACAGCCTGTCCAATGGCCCTGAGGATGGAATAAGCTTGATCTGAGGAACTGATATGACCACTAGATGGAAAAGGAAGGAGCCAGAACTCAACGGGACTTGTTGGCCCTGATGATGAGTTGATTTTATTTGAAATGTAATAGAAGCCCATTTGTAGGATTTTCAGCAGGGGAAATCATATGATCTAAACTTTTTGGGAGCCAGGACTCTGTTTCTCAATGGTTTCCAACCATTTATTGAATTGAGCTGAATTTCATCCACTCTGCCAATATTAGCCGTATGACCTTCGCGAAATCCCTTCACCAATGACTCTCCCACCGGGTCTTCTTTGCACTTAGTAGGCATGAGCCCAGGATTTGCTGGATGAAGACTCTCACTTGCCTCCCTGTAATGGGAAGGCGATGGATTATTGCTGGGGTGCTTTCCAGCTCCAGCATTTGCATGAGTCTGTGACCTCAGACTGCTGAAATGGCCATAGAGGTATCCAAGCTTCTTCTAGTGCTCAGTTCCAACTGGATTATTACAGCCCATTTCTCTCCAGAATGACCCAAACCCCCTCCCTCGACTCTCAGCCACAAAGGGAAAATTAACAGTAACATAAAAAGTTAAGAAGGTGAGAGAACATTATCACTCTTGTCAACAATAAAATCTGCTGCTGATCTTCAGTTGTGAAGACAGGCACATCTATTATTTATAGAATACAGATTGTTAAATATTAAATACTTGAGCCCGGGACAGTGTGAGGGTAAAACCAGGAGTGTGAACTTATCAAAATCGTAAAAATGGCAACTCTCTGCAAGGGTGGAGTGCACCTACATTTATTGCTGCTTTTATTGCGCCATAAATTAAGGGGGGAAACCTATGATGTGTCAGTTTCAAGTTCTAAGTGATATGCATTATCTTTGGGATGGCATCTATTTTACTCTGCTTCACAAATAGCTACTAGCCCACTTGCCTAGAAATATTAACTATTTCACCTGGGAAGGTGGCAAAAGGTAGGGGTTTCTTCCTTATTTACCACGTGAAGGAATGGTAGGCAAGAAAACCTTTTATGAGCTGGCAATTTTTCTTGTAGTTACTTGCACATCTGATCTAACATTTGTCCAAAGGTTTGTGTTGATGAAGGTAAAAATCATAAAATCTTCTTAAAAGTCACGTCTGATGCCCAATGTCTTAATTTTTGTATGATTTTGATGTCCTTCAATTTACCCTCACCATTATTTCCGGCCTGAAGTTTTCATACAAATTTTAAAACTTGAATCACCACTATTTGCTTCATACTAGGCAGCGAAGTGCCACAAGATCTGTCAGAATCTGGGGGTCCACTCAGCCTGCCCCTAAAGTCCGTAGGTCTGAAAGCTTGATTTCTTGATTTACTGCTCATAATAAAATGGCTTTCCCTTTTCTTAGAAAGAATATTTGCTCATCCAATTTATTTTTCTCTTTTAAAAAGTGTGTTGAATTTATCCAAAAAATTTCCAATGAAGCACTGATTCAAATACAAATTCTGCCCACTAAAGTCAGTCTTACTCAGTCTAATGTTTACGCAGTCATGAGCAGTCTCATGTTTAATAAGTGCTCAGCATGGATTATGCATTAAATTATCTCCCTCAAAAACTTGGTGATAGACTTATCAATATTTGGATTAATTTTAGTGTTAAAGAAGTAAATTCTTAACATTTCCATTCTAGGAGGAAAGGAAACCTATGACTTAATTGTATAACAATTTTAACCTTGATTATCCCTTTTTCTGATTGAACGCTATATAATGATATTAAATTCAAAAATTAATCTAGCCTGCAGGATGGATAATTAGTCAAAACCAGGGAAAAGTCACAAGAAATTAACAATGAAATCAATTCCTTGATTTTGTGTCGCACCGCTTTCTCCTGAGCGTTTTGAGGCAGATTTTCAGTATGAGCTCATTGCCTTCTTGTAAATTCTGCTGCAATTATATTCTAGGAAGATCTAGACTTTTCCTTTTAGAGACAGGAAAACTGAGGTAAAGCAAAACTTCACGATGACAGGAAGAAAAATTAGAAAAAGAAATAATTCGGAAAGAGACTAACTAGGGAGGAGGGAAGAGCCAGAGCTCAGAGGAGCTGAGTTGACCTGGCCGAGAAGAGAGTGAGGGCCAAGTGGCTAGTAATGGAGCAAGCAGAACTGCTTTCCAAAGCTGCTAGGGATCTAGCAAGCAGCCATCCAGTTTGGAGCAGGAAAGCAGACAGCTCGAGGAGGAAGACGTCTGGTGAAGATAGACAGAATACTGAGAGCTTGAAAAAGAATTGAGAATAGGATGAAGGCAAGTCATGCCAAAAAAGAAAAGAAAGACAATTAGACCCTCTAGGAAAAACAACAAAAAGTGTACACGAATTAATGGTCCAAAAATGAAGCAAACAAAATGTATCATGATTTTAAACAATTAACGGAATATAATAACTTTTTTTATACTTAGAAAAGTGACACAGAGTTCACTCTCGTGCCAGGCATTGAACACTCCTGAGGATGTCATTTTAATGCAAAGCCATTCACTGGTTTTTAACTTTTCAATTCAAACTGCAGACATAGCATCCAACACTCGGTCGCGTTGTCAGGACAGAATGCAAATGTTACCAACCTTGATGTTGTGAAAGTGTAGCTAATAGATATTATAATAAAGGAGGGAGGAAAGGATGGGGTGTAACTGTCTTTATCAGACAAAGTGGAGGATGAAATGAAATTACAGATAGTTGGTGTACAAGAAATCAAGAGATAAGCCCAGGATTTAAAGTTAGGAAAGTGGCTAATAGAAGAATTTAAAATAATAATGTAAATATCAAACATTAAGAGAAGAGGGAAAACTCAAGAAGAAATATAAAATATGAAGAGATCTATGACACGAGATTGAATTAGTAATCAAAAAACTTCCCACCAAAAAAAAAAACCCTAGGCCCAGATGGCTTCACTGGTGAATTCTACCAAATGTTTAAAGAAGTTACACCAATCCTTCACAAACTCTTCCAAAAAATAAAGTAGGAGGGAACACTTCCCAACTCATTCTATAAGACCAGTATTCCCTGATACCAAAACCAGACAGACATCACGCACAAAAACTCACACGCCAATATCTCTTTTGAATATAGATACAAGAGCTCTTTTGAATACTAGCAAATCAAATCCAGTAACATATAAAAAAGATTATATGACCAAGTGGAATTTATCCCAGGAACGCAATGTTGATTTAACATATGAAAATCAATCAATGTAATACACCATACTAATAGAATAAAGGACAAAAACTACACAATCATCTCAATCGACACAGAAAAAGCACTTGACAAAATCCAACACTCTTTCACATTAATAGCACTCCACAAGCCGGGAATCAAAGGGAATTTCCTCAACCTGATAAAGATCATCTATAAAAAGCCCACAGTGAACATCATACTTAATGGTAAAAGACTGACTATTTCCCCCCTAAGATCAGGAGTAAGACAAGGATAGCCATTCTCACCAATTCTACTCAATATTGTGCTGGAAGTTCTATCCAGGGCAATTAGGTAAGGCAAAAAAAAAAGGCATCTAGATTGGAAAAGAAGTCAAACTATCTCTCTTCACAAATAGCATGATCTTCTATATAGAAAATCCTAAGGAATCCACGCACACACACACATTAGAACTAATAAACGAGTTCAACAAGGCTGCAGGGGGGATACAAAATCAATATACAAAAATCAGTTGTATGTCTATATACTAGCAATGAACAATTTGAAAATAAAATTGGGAAAACATTTCCATTTACAACAGCATCAAAAACTGAAGACTACAAAATATCATTGAAAGAAATTAAAGAAGACAAAGAAATGGAATCCACGTTAAATGGACTGGAAGATTTAATACTGCTAAGATGGCGACGCCTCAGATTGGTACACACTTTCAACATAATCCCTATCAGAGACCTAAATGTAAGAGCTAAGGCTAGAAAATCCTAGAAGAAAACATGGGAGTAAATCTTTGTGATCTTGGATTAAGCAATGGGTTCTTAGATATAATACCAAAAGCATAGTGACAAAAGAAAAAATAGATTAATTGGACTTTGTCAACATTTAAAACTTTTGTGATTCAAAGGACACCATCAAGAAAATGAAAAGACAACCCACAGAGTGGAAGAAAATATTCGCAAATTACATATACCGTAAGTATCTAGTATCCAAAATATATAGAGAATTCTTACACCTCAACAATAAACAAGCAGTCCAATTTAAAAACACAAATGACTTATATAGACTTGTCTCCAAAGAATATCTGTAAATGACCAATAAGCTCATGAAAGGTGCTCAAAGTCATTAGTTATTAGGCCAACATAAGTCAAAACTACAATCAGAAACCACTTCACATCCCCTAGGCTGACTATAAGAAAAAAGACAGACAAATAACAAGTGTTGATGAAGATGTGGAGAAATTAGTAATTGCCAGAGGTTGGGAGGAGGGAAGAATGAGGGCAGAGTGCTATGGGATACGGGGTTTCTTTTGAGGGGGGCACGAAAATGTTCTGGATTTAGAGAATCGTGCACACTGGATTTAGACATGGTTGCACAACTTTGTGAATATACTAAAAAACCAGTGAATTGGACATTTTAACAGGGTGAACTTTATGGTATGTGAATTCCAGCTCAATAAAGCAGTTACAAAAATAAAAGAGAGACGAGGGCAAAGAGGAAAGAGTGGGTAGGTGAGCTAAATCCTTATCTTCCTACTTAGGAGTCAAAAGATATTGCCCAAAATTGATAAATGAAACAGTAGAGGTATAATCATAGAGCAGCACAGGAAATTCCAGAAGAATTAAAGCAAGGGCCAGCTAAAGTCCCTTTTGGGAAAGGGCTGGAGTGAGAAGGCTGCTTTTCAACATCATCTCTCTTCTACTTTTATATTTGTTCCTGTGTGTGTGTGTTGCTTTGACATAAAGTTTTTAAAAAATTCTTAAAAATGCAAGCATTTTTTCAAAGCTCCTGGAGATGGAGGCTAGGGAGAGGGAAGCTCTGAAAGGTGCTCATGGGACCCTGAGATGGAGCTTCTGGACCAAGCTTCTTCCAGGAAACTGTCCTCCCGCTGAAATCTTGTCTCGGCTCCACGCCTGCTGCTCCTCGCTGCCTCCTGCTGTGGTCAGATGACCCTGTCTGGCTCCAGCAAGGGTAACAACTGGTACAGATTTTTCTCAACCAGCTGAGAGATCAGAGAGTGACACTGTCAAAAAAGGAGCAGTGAAAAGAATTAACTGTAAAATTAATTAAATGTCATGCACTCAAAACTGCAGGAAGATTGGAACAAGAAAACGGCTCCAGCTTCAACAGTCAGCACAACTACATTTTTTTATTACTCAACTTTCACATACCTCCTCAACGTGTCCCCCAGGTGTGCCGAGAAATTGGGAGTTCATGCTGTCATCAGTGGTCTCTATGGCTTTAATTCCAAATCACTCTTCTTCTGAGTTGAATCTGCTGTTTAGCTAACACACAGCTCTGAGAGCTCTCCGTTCGATCCAGTACTCAGAAAATTAAAAATAAACAAAACAGTGTGTAAGGTAATTTTGTCCCAGATCTTTCCCTCCAAGTCATGAACATAATAGATTTGACTTTTTACATCGTGTGCCCCCCTAAGAAGCATAAAGGAAAGGTTACACTGTCAGGCAGCTAGAAAAGAGTTTAATTAATCCCAAAGTGTGTGCTTCACTTGGAAAGTGCATCACAAAAGAATCCTGTGTTTACTGAACTAGATCCTTAGGGCCATTATCCCTCCACCAATGGCAAGATTTTTCTGAGGGAGCCTCGTCCCTTGTGGTCTGGAAGGTACTGCCATTAAAAATAAGATCCACGCGGGGAACCAGAATTGAAGATGCTGAGGATGCAGGCACTTTCCCCTTGGCAGAGGTAATTGGCGTCCTGGCATTTATGGAAAGATGTCTGTAGACTTCCCTCTCCCGGGCTGATGGTGCCATCCAGCTTTCCCCGGACCGTCCCCACAAAGGAGCGAGGGTGGTCGGTATTCCACACCCTCCTAGTCGGCTAGCCCTTTTGTGAAAGCAGATGTTGCGCTGCCTTAGCAGATGTGCTAGGACTAATCAGAAACCACTTGCCTAAAACAAAAAATGTAGTTGTGCTTTAATTCAGCATTACTTTGATCAATTAGATGAGTGATTTTTTTTAAAAGGTGAGGATGCTGCAACATGGATGAAGCTTGAAGACATGATGCTAAGCGAAATGCTCCAGTTACAAAAGGACAAATCCTGTGTGATTCCACTCCTGTGAGGTACTTAGAGGAGTCAGATTCAGAGACAGAAAGCAGAACGGAGGTGCCAGCGGCTGGGGGTAGAGAGTGGAATGGGGAGTTAGTGGTTAATGGGACAGAATTTCATTTGGGGAAGATGAAAAAGTTCTGGAGATGGATGGTGGTGATGGCGCACAACAATGTGAATGTTCTTAATGCCATCAAACTGTGCACTTAAAAATGGTTAAAATGGTAAATTTTATGTGTATATACTTTACTAAAATTTTTTAAAATTAATTTTTAAAAAAACTGAGGGCTTATTCTATTAAAAAGTAACATGATGTTGTGCCTTGTTGTAGGTGTTAGCATTATGCTGATTTCAGAGACGGCTTAGAAGCCCAGGGCAGGGGTCCCTCAGTGGGCATCTGAGGGCAAACCCAGCCTCTTCTGGAGACTGGGAGGGAGGAAGCTTGCCCTGCTCATAAGTAATGACTGTGGTTTTCTGGCAAACATTAAGGAGGAAGGAGCTAAAAATACTTATTGGCCACTCTGCCAAAACTCCGCAGCGCTCAGAACGTACCAGGCCAACATGTTGAAGCACTTTCAGAGTGAGAAGGATCAGACTAAACATCAAGGTCAGAGTCGTTTCACGCCTTCCTCTTGCCTCTCCCTGATGCTGGTGCATGGGAGGAGGGACCAGGCGCCCAGCACTGCCCCAGACAGCCATCCAGCCACTGCCAGGGAGAGAGGCTGCAGCAGGAGGAACTGCTGGGGTCCCCAGGCCTGTGGGCCACAGAGTCACCGCCCCCACCCATCTGCAGGACTCACCAAGCCCTGCCAGGCGGTGCCTTTTCTGCTGCCAACTCTCGGAAGCTAAGACAGAAAGAGCAACATAGACATTTCCCTGACGCTTCCTCCCAAGTTGCTGGAGGCAAAGCCCCAGACACTTGCGGAGAGGGCAGGAGAGAAAGAGAAACAGGTGTGGTGAGAAGCAGCCCAGATGGAGGATGGTCCTCCAGACCCGTGCTTCTCAAACTCTTCATGTGCACGTGAATCGCCGGACAGCTGGCTAAAATGCAGGTGCTTATTTAGCCAGTCCGGGTGGGGCCAGAGATTCTGCGTTTCTCACAAGTGCCCAGGTGTGCCGTTGCTCCTGGCCCGTGGAACAGCAGCAAAACAAAAACCCACCAGGCACAGAGAGCAAACAGGGATGGGGGTTGGAGGTGAGGCTAGTGGCACCAGGCTACTCAGGTGTAGCCAGGTGTGGAGGGTGGAGAACATTTTTGGAGCCGATGGACCGTGATTTTGTATCTGCCACATGGGAGAATTTTACTCATCGTAAGCACAACCCAGAACCCCCTGTGGGTTTGAGGCGGGGTGCAGGCATCCGCTAACCACTAGGGGGAAGTGTGTCGACGCAGAAAGGGTGCATGCTGACCCAAATGGTAAACCAGGGAGGCTGACTCACCAGGGCTCAAGTTCCAGATGTTCCACATCAGCCATGTGACCTTGGTCAAGTCCTTCTGAGCCTCAGTTTCCTTATTTGTAAAGTGGGACTAATAATGGTACCTTTCTATGGGGAACAGAATAACGGCCCCCAAATCAGTACATATCCCCAGAACCTGGGACTACACGACCTTATGTGGCAAAAGGGTCCTAGCAGATGAGATTAAATTAAAGATCTTGAGTTAGAGAGATTATCCTGGATTATCCAGGTGACCCAATGTAATCACAAGAGTCTTTATAAGAGGGAGACAGGAGGATCAGAGTCAGAAAAGGAGGTGTGATGACAAAAGCAGAGGGAGAGAGGGAGATTTGAAGACGCTATGTTCCTGGCTTGGAAGACAGAGGAAGGGGCCACAAGCCAAAGAATGGGGGGTAGTTTCTAGGAGCTGCAAAAAGCAAAGAAATAGATGTCCCCCAGAGCCTCTAGAAGGAACATAAGTGTGCCCACACCTTAATTTTAACCCCATATGACCTGTTTCCTCCAGAACTGTAAGATTATAAATTTGTGTTGTTTTAGGCCACTAAATCTATGGTAGTTTGTTACAGCAGTCATCAGAAACACAGACACTTTCCCACAGGATGGTAGTAAAGATGAATGAAACACTGAGTGTGGCTCCCAGCACAGAGTCCGGCATCCTGTAAGCTGCACAGTTAGCAGGGCACACAGCAGGGACATGCACGCTTTGTTGCTGTTGTTGGCATAGTTGCAGCCCTATCAGGTGGCAACCCCCACCCTCACCCTGTGCCAGGAACACTGAACGTTTCTGGGACCGACCCCCATCACCAGATGATGACCACGGACTTCCTGCTTCCAAGGACTTCTGATGACTTTGAGGTCAGACAAGCTTGGGGGAGGGGTACCCCAAAGTGAAGATTTAGAATCTCTGAAGAAGCACATAGAGGACATTACTCCTGAGGATTCCCGCCGGACCATGCATTTTCCTGTCTCTGAGAATTAAAGTCCACTTTTTAAAAATCTCTATACCTCCACAATAACTTGACAGAGAAATGCCGTTTTAGAGGCTAGTGGGAAAGAGTGTAAAATGGATGATCTGCAGCCGGGCTTCAGCTTGATGCAAAATGGAACAGACGTGGAACCCAGCCTCCCAGGAAGGACTTGCTAATAGAGACGGCGGCTGCAGAGTCCTAACTCTGACTGAGATCTCGCTCAGCTCCAAGATTACCAAACCTGGACCCGAGCCAGGACATAATGTATTATAACTATAGAGTAAGTTATTCAAATTATGATCATTTCAGGAACCATTTTTTATGAGAAAATAAATTTTAAATAATAGCATTTTAAACTTTTTATGGTTACATTTGTCATGTGACCTGGGACAAGGTATATTTTTGCACTAAAATGGGACATGTTAATTATCTCCTAAGTAACACTCACTCAGTAACAACGTTAACAGGATGAAAGGACAGCCTGAACCAGACAGCTATTCCTTCCACCTGAGACACGTGAACACACACACACACACACACACACACACACACACACGAAGGATAAAGGTAGGACAATTCGGCCCATGGGTCAATGAAAGGTCTCTAGAGGGCAGAGCAAGATTGCAAACAGAGCAGTAGATTTAATTCAGGCCCAACAAACATAGTAGTTTGTGTGTGTGCGCATGTGTGTGTGCATGTGCATCTGTGCTTTGCACGTTTGCTTAGCAATTGAACAATCAAATAGTTTTTAACTTTGGCCATATGCTTCCCTAAACTGAAAATGGAAAGAACCTTCTATCAGCAGTGATTCTCCACCTCGCTCTCCAGAATCCCGTGGGAGCCCAGAGGGTCTGAGCTGACGTAGGTCTGTGCAGATTATGGGGGGTCAGGTGGCAGACAGTTGGATTATGGAGGTTTCCTGGCAAGAAGACCATGACACTAGACATAGGAGGTCTACACAGACTCTCTTGTCCCTAGGGGGAGGGACGAGAGGCTTATAAATAATAATAATGCTTTGCATAGCGCTTTACAGTTTGCAACTCCTTTTCCATACACTATGTCACCTGCCTGGGACTAGCTGTATAATTTGTGGGGCTGGTATAAGATGAAAATGTAGGCCCCCATTTAAAAATTTTTAGGAGTTTCAAGACAGCAACAGCAGAGCATTAAGCCAAGCCCGGGCCCTGTGTCATTGCCTCTGTCACCAGCCTGTGAGACTGGCCCTGCTCCTGCTCGACGTGCAGAACTGACCATTGAAGCACATGCACCAACCACTGCCCCCATGCCCGAAGACTGCCCCCACCCCCTCCACCTCCTACCTTTCCACCTCTCCTCAGGGCTTTCAGCAGCAAATTACAAACACCCAATGCAAACTGGCTTAAACAATAAAGCAAGGTATTGGATCACGTGACTGGAGGTCAAGAGAAAGGATGGGCTTCCCGACCTCCCTAATCCACTGGCTCTGGCTCAGTTTCCATGCCATGCTCTGGGTTCTGCCTTCCTGGGCAGTGACATCATCCTCAGGATGGAAGCAAGAATGGCTGCAGCAGCTCTGGGCCCCACCAACCGTGTATAACAACGTCCCAAGGAAGAGAGACCACCTTCCTCCACGGCTCTCCCCTAAGAACAAGGACATTTCCTCCCCCGCAGCCCTCCACATATCTCCCCTTGTGAAACACTGAACAGATTTATAAACCCACCCTGGGACCAATCCCTGCACAGAGGAATGCCTTGCACTGACCCAACCTTGGATTCTTTGACCAAAAATTAGCAAGGGTAGGGGAAGTGGAATTACCTTGACTGGCCTCAGGAACCCCTTTGCCACTCAGCTGAGGTCCAGCCCTCCCAATCACATTGCTGCTACACTATGGAGGTTGTTGCAGAGACAACTCTGAATGACTGCTCCAATGCCCTGTCCACTCCCTTGGTGAAAGCGGCCATGGGTAGCCATGTTTTCTAGCATGTGACATTGACCTCTAGCTGTATTTGATTGGGCCACTGTACCCCGACCTGGGGACTGTCAATCCATTGACTACACATTGCCCTGTGTAGAAAGATGAGTTGAACTGGATTGTTGCTCTGGGAATTTGAGGGAAGAAACTACAGGACTGAGAGAAGGGGACAGTTAATGTTCACAGTTGAAGTTTAAACATGACAACACAGAAGAGAGAAGATACAGTGGGCTTTGTGCAACGGAAGTGGTAAGGGGGAAGGAACCGTGGACAGGCAGAAGCTTTAGAGCAGAGAAAAGATGTTGACTAAAAGGTGAGAAGTGGGAGGGCAGGGAATAGAGAGGCCCTGAGTAGCCTGCTGACTCGAGTTAATACCAGAACACCAGAGCGAAGCCCACCCACTCCTGCTCCGGAGGTCCCCAGGGCAGCCCTGGATCCAGAACAGCCCCCTTGATGCTGTAACTCCTAGTCTGCACGCCCACCTTTTCCTGGGTTCCTTGCTTGGGCATAGCCTTCTCCTCCCCCACCCCCAGCCTTTGAGCGTTTTTTTCCTTACAACCAGAAAAGCCCTGTCTCAAACAAGGGATCTTAGATTTAATTGCACTTTTCAGCTGAGTAGGAGCAGAGAAATAGAAGAAAACAGCCTTTCATTCATTCAACACATACTGGGAACTCTGTGCCCCAAGCCCCTCCGCCAGGCTTTGGGGATGTGACAATGAACTGCAGTCCCTGTCAAGGACCTCACAGTAGGGTTGGGGGAAGGGAGAAGAAGACAGGTAAACAAGTAATTATGCTGCGATGTGATGAGCATGATAGGGAGAGGAAGGAAATGATTGAAAGGGTCCCCAAACTCAGCCAGCTCAGAGGGGAGTGTCTCCAAAGCTTAAACCACATTCAAAATTGATGCTGTGAGTGAAGATGAGATGCAAATGTTTGATAATAAACAAGCATATGGCAAATTTGTTTCAGTTCCCCTTCCTACTGTTTCCCCTGGATCTGTAATCCTTCCACTTCCATGAAAAAGAATTAAAAACAAACAAACAAACAAGGTTTATCCTGAGAGCTTTGCACAGATTAGTTCTTACAGTGGTGAAGCCCACAAAAGTACAGCTCTAGTTACTGAGAACTGTGATCACTAAAGCGATATCCATGGTAACTGATCAGAAACATAGGAAATCTATCACACAGGAATCTCTGACGAAACAGAGTAATCAGAGTAGATGATACTGACTTATGAATCTAGTTATGGAATTTTATGAGAAAAAGAATTATACCTTCAGAGAGAACGAGGGGCTTCTCATCTCAACATAACATCCATCTGTGTCAGAATAAATAACCTCACCTTGATTCCAAGGAAACTGACCTTTTTCTCTGAAAATATCCAGGGATCTGAGACTCAAAAGCTGTGTGTGTGTTGGCAGGTTGGAAGGGTCAGAGAATGAGGAAAAAGGTGTGTATTTCTATGGGGAAGATTTAGCCACACTTTCCTGATCCACTTATCCCATGAGCATTCTATAAATCCACTGTAGATTCACAGATTAATATTTGATATTAAAAGGCTCGTTTAAGAAAGCACTAAGTCCTATGGGTGAGAAATCTTCTGGCCAGGCCTCTGAAGCAAGAAGGTCCAAGGAAATCCGCTCCAAACTTTGGAGAAGGACCTTAGCTTAATTCTCAGAGGGATGTAATTACAGACTTTCTCCTCCTTGCCTCATTGGGACCTCGCTAACACACAAGATATGCTATTAACTTCTGAAAGAAATAGCACTACATAAATTATAAAGACTGAAATTTAATTTTTTTATTGCAATAGAGGAAAACAAGCCTGAGAAGATGGCCCTAAGGTCAGCTGAAGGGAACAGGAATTGATTTCTTTGTGAAATCATTGTTCAACAAACCCCCTGGACAGATGTGACCTGGCAAATGTCCACATCTGTATCAGAGAATCCAAACTGCCATCCTTTCATACTTAGAAAATAGATTAATAACATGGCAAGCCGTGATTGCATTAACAGTGTAACAGCTGCCTGTCTGAGGAATTGGAATGGGCAGTAGTATATGGAAGTTACATTTTCGGAGTCAATGAGTTTTGATAATTGAGTTTATCCCTCGCAATGAGTACAGTTCTAGGAAATCTAGATAAAAGCGTTATGGGCTTTGTTTGCTTAAGTGTTTCCTGAGCAAGGACCATTAGCTTCGTATGACTTTTTTGGACATTTTTTTGTCATTACTTCCTGGATAGGATTTTCAGTGGTGCTCTCCAGCATCATTTCCATTCCACAGAAGCCTTTTTTAAATAATATATGGAAAAACAAACAAACCACACAGAAAAAAGTGGCAGCTCTGCTTGGTGGATGGCTGAGAGGGGTTGACCCTTTTCCCTTGTCATCATTCACCATTACACACAGGATCCCGAGGGAGGGTCCCGGGGAGCATATTTGAAATCTACTACATGATCCACAACAAACCTCCATGTCTCTTTCCTAGTTCATAGAACATCACTGGAGCTTCGGGGAAGAGTTGGACTTGGGTCAGCCTTGGTTTGGGTCTGTATGGGAGGAGGTGGGACTTTCCAGGAGGAGAATGCAGTAAAGGCAATGGGGCAGGGATGGGAGGGCATCTGGGATGGGAGGAGCCTGGAGTCAACCAGATAGGGTGGACCGGGGGCTCCATTATGGAAGAAAGAAGAAAGATTGGGAACGTGGGATGGGACAAGGACATAGAAGGTCTTGAACATAAAACTAAGAAATTTGGCCTTTGTCTTGTGTCGCTGGGCTCTGTGACTAGTTAATTGAATAGTAGTTTGCTAGGGCTGCCAAAACGAAGCGCTACAGACTGCGTGGCTTACACAACAGAAATTTATTTCCCCACAGTTCTGGAAGCTACAAGTCCAAGATCAAGGGGTTGGCAGGTTGACTTCTTCTGAGGCCCCCGTCCTGGCCTTGCAGATGGCCATCTTCTCCTTGTGTTTTCACATGGTCTTCTCTCTGTGTGTCTGTGTCCTTATCTCCCCTTCTAATAAGGACACCAGTCATGTCGGATTAGGGCCCACCCCAATGACCTCATTTTAACTTAATTACCTCTTTAAAGACCCTATCTCAAATACAGTCACATTCTTAGGTGTTAGGGGTTAGAACTTCAACATATGAAGTTGAGGGGACACATTTCAGCCCATAACATTGAGATTTGTTATGTTATATATACATATACACATTCAGGCTTTTAAAAAAAAATCATCTGGGGGCTGGCCCTGTGGCCGAGTGGTTAAGTTCACGCGCTCCGCTGCAAGCGGCCCAGTGTTTCGGCGGTTCAAATCCTGGGCACGGACATGGCACTGCTCATCAAACCACGCTGAGGCAGCGTCCCACATGCCACAACTAGAAGGGCCCACAACGAAGAATATACAACTATGTACGGGGGGGCTTTGGGGAGAAAAAGGAAAAAAATAAAATCTTTTAAAAAAAATCATCTGGTAATAGTACAAAATAAATTGGTTGGCTCCAGGCATAGTGCAGAAGTGGAGAGAGTAAGAATAGGGTGAAGCATGAAGACATGGGGCCGCTGCAGTGCTGTAAAATAACGCTCATGCAATAAGCAAAGAGAATAAAAAGTGGTTGTAATTAAACGCTGGCTGGGATGGTGCAATCCATAAGTACCACAGGAGTTCAGGGAAAAAAGAGAAAATTATGTAGAGGGCAGAGAGCGAGGCAGGGGGCTTGTGGAGGGGTTGTACCTTGAAGGGTGGGTAGGTTTGGGACAGAGGAATAGAGGGAGGGTCTGCATTCATAACGGGGTGATGGCAGGGGCCGGCCCGGTGGCGCAGTGGTTAAGTTCGCACGTTTGGCTTCTCGGCGGCCCGTGGTTCACTGGTTCGGATCCTGGGTGCAGACATGGCACCTCTTGGCAAAAAGCCATGCTGTGGTAGGTGTCCCACATATAAAGTAGAGGAAGATGGGCATGGATGTTAGCTCAGGGCCAATCTTCCTCAGCAAGAAGAGGAGGATTGGCAGTAGTTAGCTCAGGGCTGATCTTCCTCAAAAAATAAAATAAAATAAAAATAAAGGGGTGAAGGCAGAACCACAAGGACAGGCTTTGCAGCTGGAGTTGCAGTTTGCAGACCTCCACATGTAAGGTCTGGACAAGACTGCCTTGCTGGGGTCTTCTCAGCCAAACTCATTAGCTTAGGAAGCCGCTGCTCAGAGCGTGATATTTAAATGTAGAGACTTTGCCCTTGTATCTTAATTGATCCTGAAGAAATGCTCAGGGGTAATGCTGAGAACCCCAATCCTCAAGAAGAGAACTTCCCTCCTTCAGTGATTTGATTTTTGTGCATTTTTATCTTGTTGGAATATACCAGGCAACCTCGCAAGGCCTCCAAAGCCCTCCCGGACATTCTCCAACATGAGTCCCCCCACCCCGCCGGAGGCTAAGGTAGGGTGCTCTCCCACGTGAACACATCACAGGGAGCCTGACCTCCACCATCCTGTGTGTGTTTCAAGGGGACTGATCTTAAAAAAAGAAGTTTTAGACAAGCTTAAATAACAATCAGACTCCAGAGAACAATGAGAGAAGCCAAATATAAAAATACTAGCATATGCCAAAAAAAAAAGAAAAGAGAAGAAAAATCAATTCACTTCCACAGATTACAACTGAAAATTCCCAGAGGGACGGGTAGATTTTGGAAGAGAAAAAGAGATTATATTTTATGGGAAGAGATACAATAACCATTCTCTTCCCATAAAGCAAGTGATGGAAGATTGTCTCTGCTCCATAGATACACACTGCACATTTTCGGGATAATACTATCAGGAAATCAATAGGATCTTTTATACGTGAAAAGACATTATCTCTCTGGAATCCCAGCACGGCTCACCGGGCTACAGGAGATCTTCACGAAAACTTGCCACTCACCATTAATCTTGGTCCTGGGACAGTAAGTAGCCTTTAAATCCAGATCTTTGTTTATTTTTAAATTATCCTCATTATTTACTTTTTTAGAAATAATCACATTCAAGGTTTCACCCTTCACTAGAGGCGAAGAGCCCTCAGATAATGCTCATGGCAAGTGTCTCCACGGTAGGCCAGAAGCTCTCCAGAAAGCCCCTCCCGCCCACATGCTCGCCGGGTGGACAGCCGTATCATTAGCCACCAGAAGCTCTATCAGGGCGTAACTTGGCAGCTCTGACGAGCGCAGCAGGATTTATGGGATCTCTTGGTTTTTGCCTCCATTGATCTGAAATAGAACCAAAGTTAATATTAGCAAAAAACACTTTGTGCTGGGGTAATTTTCCCATGAAAGGTTTTGGCGACTGGTGGCTTTGAACATCTATTATACAAATGCTCTTGGCCGACCCTGGGTCATGAGTTTCATAATACCCAAAAGACTGAATACCTTTGTCTCACCTCCCAGATGAGGATCTAACCACCAATCTGGTCAAACCTCATTTTTCCAAGAAACTAATTTAATTGTCACAGGTGTAGACCCCATTAGTATCAAGCTCGGATTTAGCACTGGCTCTGCCCTTGTGTTAGTGTCCTAGGGCTGCCCCAACAAAATACCAAAAACTGGATGGCTTAAAACAATGGAAATTTATTCTGTCAGAGTCTGGAGGCAAGATCTCCAAAATCCAGGTGTTGGCAGGGCCATGCTCTCCCTGAGGGCTCCAGGGGAAGATCCTTCCTTGCCTCTTCCAGCTCCACGTGGCTCCCAACAATCCTTGGCTTCCCTTGGCTTGTAGCCGCATCACTCCAGCCATGTGGTCATCTTCTCCCTCTGTCTTCACAGGGTCTTCTCCCTATGTGTGTCTGTGTCCAGATTTCCCTTGTTCTAAATACACCAGTCACACTGGATTAGGGCCACCCTGATGACCTCATTTTAACTTGATTACGTCTTTGAAGACCCTACTTTCAAATAAGGGCACACTGCGAGGTATTGGGGATTAGGACTTTGCATCTTTTCTGGAGGACACAATTCAACCCATAACAGCCCTCAAGGAACTTACCTCTTGTTAACGCAGACTAGATAACTCTGAACACGACTAGGTTAAATCCAGGTTTCTCAACCTTGGCACAATTGACATTTTGTCCAGATAATTCTTTGTTGTGGGGAGTCGTCCTGTGCATTGTAGGATGTTTAGCAAGATCTCTGGCCTCTGCCAACCACAGATGCCGGTACACTCCTCCTCCCTCTTGTGACAACCAAAAATGTCTCCAGATATTGCCAAATGTCCCCAACTAGGGGCAATATTGCCCCTAGTTGAGAACTACTGGTTTGAGTCAAATGTAAGCCAAGCTTAAACACATATAAAGAGGTTAGATTGGTTATATATCAATCAAAAATTTGCTAAAAGAGATGGATGCTGAGCAATTCCCTAATGTCTGCATTCCTTCATTAATTTAACAAATATTTATTGAGCACCAACTATATGTTGGGTCTGATCTGGGCACTGTGGGAAAACCAGGAAACAAAAGAGATTTTAAAACCTCTGCCTTAAACATCAGACCTTTTACTGGGGAAGACTGAAAATAAACAAGGTAAATAAAATATATAGTATGTTAGTGATCCGTGTGAATGAGAAAAGACTAAAGCAAGCAAGAGGACAGGAAGTGGTAGAGGACACTGCAATTTTCCAGAGTGGCCTGGGAAGGACTCACTGAGGTATAGGTGCATACCTAAGATGTGGGACAGGGGGTGAACCATGCAGATTTGGGGGGAAGAGCACTGCAGGCAGAGGAAACAGCAAGGGCAAAGGCCCTGAGGCAGGGACATCCCTGGGGTGTCTGAGGAACAGGAGGAGGCCTGTGCAGTTGGAGCAGAGCAGACAACAGGGAGACAGGTGGGCGATAAAGTCAGCAAGATGATGGCAGGGGACAGATGAGGCAGGGCATTCAGGTCCTTATAAAGACAGGCTGTCGCTGGGAATGATATGAGAAGCCAATGGAGATGTGTGCAGCGGGATGCTCCGTGGACCAGCGTGATGGGTGGTGTGAGATGTGGTGAGATTCTGAATGCATGTATTTGAAGGCAGAGGCAGTAAGATTTACCAATGTACCGAACATGTGCTACAAGAGAAAGAGGAGGTCTTTGGCTTTAGCAAATGGAGAGCTAGAGTTAGTGTGAAATGAGATGCGAAGTCTGCAGAAGGAGCAGGTTTTGAGGGAATATCAGAGGTGTTTTTTTCATTGCGGTAAAACACACATAACAAAATTTACCGTTTTAACCATTTTAAAGTGTACAGTTCCGTGGCATTTAATACATTTACACTGTTGTACAAGCATCACTGCCATCTATGTCCAGAGCTTTTACGTCTTCTCCAGCTGATACTGCCCATCCCCAGCCCCTAGAAATCTACTTTGTCTCTAGGAATTTGACCACTCTAGGAACCTCATACAAGAGGAGTCATACAGCTTTTGTCTTTCTGTGACTGGCTTATTTCACTTAGCATGATGTCCTAAGTTCATCCACGTTGTAGCATGCCAAAATTACCTTCCTTTTCAAGGCTGAATAATATTCCATTATATGAATATACTACATTTTGTTTATTCATTCATCCATGTATGGACACTTGGGTTGCTTCCATCTTCTGGCTTTTGCAAATAAAGCTGCTATGAACGTGTGTGTACAAATAACCGTGTGAGTCCCTGTTTTCAGGTCTTTTGGACACATACCTAGGAGTAGAATTACTGGATCCTATGGTAATTCTGTTTAAGTTTTTGAAGAACTGCCTTACCATTTTCCACAGTAGCTGTATCATTTTGCATTTCCATCAGCAATATACTAGGGTTCCAACTTCTTCACATCCTTGCCAAAACTTGTTATTTTCTGCTTGTTTATTTAAGAACAGCCATCCTAGTAGGTTTGAAGTGGTATCTTATTGTGATCAGAAGGTTAGTTTTGAACATGTTAAGTTTGAAATGCCCACTAGACAGTCAAGGAAAGCTAGCAGATAGGTAATTGGATATACAGGTCTGAATTTTAGGGGAGAGGTTAGGGAGACTAGACAAATTTGGGAGTCAGAGCCTCCTAAAAATGGTATTTAAAGCCATGAGACTGGCTGAAACCATCCAGGTCTGCACTGTCCAATACGCTAGCCACATTCAAGTACTCAACAGCCACATTTGACCAGTAGCTATTGTATTGGAGAGCACAGATACAGAACATTTCCATCACAGCAGAAAATTCCACTGGACTGCACTGGTCTAGGGAGTATGTAAGATATAAGAAAGAAGAGATCCAACCGCTGAGTCCCGGGCACTTCCACAATGAGATCTATAGTGGAGCTGTGTAAACCTGGGATGGCCAGATGCCCCTCTTTTCCAGGGATAATCCAGATTATGCCTATGGTCCTTTGCCTATTGTGCCTATGACTCCTTTCACTCTGAAAAGTGCTCCAGTTTGGGTGGCAATATGGTCACCCCACCTACACCCCACCTACTCTGAAGTAAGAATTACCAGGTGGCATCTCCTGTAAAGTGAGGGCGCAGAGCTTCAGCGATTCAGAATCCCCACCTGGGCCCGTCCACCATGTGCACATCTCAGTCACTGGGAGCCAGCTAGAGGATTGGTTCCAGCGTGCTTCTCCCTCTGACTAAACCATCATGAAGAAGTCTGTGCACATCACATGAGCCTGTGCCTTTGATACTGGTAGGAAGCAGGTGCAAATTCCAGGCCCTGTCATCGGGGTCACGAGGGCAGGCATGTAGCCTCAGGTCTGCCTTCCTCTTCCATTCACTGGTTCTGGTGCACTAAACAAAGGATGAGTTTAGACTGGTAAAGTCTTTGGCTGTGATATCTCCTGCTAGAGTTTCTGTCTCATTTACAGCCTACCCTGTGGGGACCATCTGCTTATTTACAGCAAATCTCACCTCACCTGTTGACATTTACACACACATGCCAAAACTAAGAGACAGTCTGAAGAGCAAGGGACATACAGATCTGGGGTGTTGCCATGTCGCTCCAGGCTCCTTACCAGGTGGGCTGGAATGTGGGAGAAATTCAGGAAGTTATGGATATACATTCCAAAATTCCCTGTGACATCTTCAGAATGAAAGAAGCTCCCAGGCAAAAACAATAGCCCTTGTTTAATTCTGAAGTTTACATGCACGTTGGCACTATTCTATCTCAACCTTTCATTTCCATGGAAACCATTTATGATGCCACAAAAAGAAGATTCTGACCAGAGTGAGAAAGGAGTAGTAGCAATAAAACTGGCTTTCAAATGAGCTTCTGGTGGAGGAAAAGATGGAAAAACCAAGGAGCTGTCCCCAGAGCTATTGCTAGGAAGAGTGACGCTCTTAAGACATCCAGGATGCGCACGGGTACCCCAAGCAGAGCCCGCTGACCCTGGGTTGATCCTGATGATCTGGCTGGCTGGTGGCCCATCCAAAAACTGCTTCACCTTTTTGTTTCGTTTTCTTTTCTTAAGAAAAAAGTGTGTTCTTCAGTCAATGGTAAAGGGCTCTCTGCTATAACTCAAGCACAGAGAGGGACAGGATGCAGGGAGCAGAAGTCACCCACAGTATTTGTTTCCTGGGCTCACCATAACAAATGACCACAAACTGAGTGGCTTAAAAGAACAGAAATTGAGGGGCCGGCCCAGTGGCCGAGTGGTTAAGTTCGCGCGCTCCGCTGCAGGCGGCCCAGTGTTTCGTTGGTTTGAATCCTGGGTGCGGACATGGCACTGCTCATCAAACCACGCTAAGGCAGCGTCCCACATGCCACAAGTAGAAGGACCCACAACGAAGAATATACAACTATGTACTGGGGGGCATTGGGGAGAAAAAGGAAAAAATAAAATCTTAAAAAAAAAAAATTTATAAAAAAAAACAAAAAAAAAACAGAAATTGAGGGGCCGGCCCAGTGGCACAGCGGTTAAGTTTGCGTGTTCTGCTTCGGCGGCCCTGGGTTCACAGGTTCGAATCCTGGGTGCAGACATGGCACCGCTTGGCAAGCCACACTGTGGTAAGCGTCCCATATATAAAAAAAGTAGAGGAGGATGGGCACAGATGTTAGCACAAGGCCAGTCTTCCTCAGCAAAAAGACAAGGATTGGTAGCAGATGTTAGCTCAGGGCTAATCTTCCTTAAAAAAAAAACACGAGAAATTCATTGTCTCACAGTTCTGGAGGCGAGAAGTCTGAAATTGGGGTGTCAGCAGGGCCACACTTCCTCTGAGGGCTCTAGGGGAGAATGCTTCCTTGCCTCTGCCAGTTTCTGGTGGCTCCTGGAGTTCCTCAGCTTGTGGCAATATTACTCCAATCTCTTCCTCCATCTTCACTCAGACTCCTTTCCCTGTGCATCTGTGTCCCAAATCTCTCTCTGCCTTTTTCTTATAAGGACACCGTCATTGGATTTAGGGCCCACCCTGAATCCAGGATGATCTCATCATGAGATCTTAATTACATCTGCAAAGCCTGTTTTCCCAAATAAAGTCACATTCACAGGTTCCAAGGATAAGGACTTGGACATGTCTTTTTTGAGGGCTACTATTCCACCCACTATACCCACTCAACAGGAGACTTCGCCCTAGCAGCTGCAAAAGTTCACATTCTGAGGCCAAAAGGGTCAGTCTGTGGGTTTTAAGGCTTTGGCCAATTTCAAAGGAATGGCATGACCAGTTCCTATCACTCTGAGACCTGGGTAAGGCAGGGAATCTGAGGCGTTGCTATGGTGATTCCAAACCTTGAAACTTTTGTCCCTTTTATTGTTTGCAAGGAACTAATTGCTCTAACACCACATGAAACACACGAATCCAATAGGTGGGCTGTTTCTGGAGGAAATTTATTGCTCAGAGTGGGAACTTTCATCTTCCTTTATCAAACAAACATAATCTGTGACATCTTGGGATTTTTCCCGAATGACCATTGTCCTAGGCTTAGCAACAGCCTTCAACTTTAAACATAATCAGATGCATTTGGAAATGAGGAGTACAGAAGAGTAAGAAAGGGAAAGAAATGCTTCTAATACTTACCACTCTCCACCACTCCAACTCAGTAGAGATTCTGAAAATGCTTGACCCTATAGAAATGCTGGCGGTGACACGGACAGGAAAGGAACAGCCTCTATATGAACAGCTTATCATGATGAATGTGGCTCTGCCAGACATATAACTAGTTATGAGGAGCTGACAGAAGGGCTAGGCAGCGGGCGAGAGCCTCTTTCTCCAGGAAACTTAACAAACTTGGAGAAGTTTTTTGTTAATCTATCTCAGGATTTCCATACAGGTAAGCATGTAAAAGAGAAGATTTGGGTAAATTCATCAGCTTGGACAGAACTTTGGCTAAAGATTCTCTGGGTAATTTCCTTCTTCATGAAATAAGGACTGGTTTGACCGTCCTTTTTTAATACATCCATCACCTTCTGGATTCAGTGTCCTCCCTTGGTAGCATGCCGAGGTCTGAACACATGGTCCCACATTGCAGTCAAGGCACCGAGCCCCTGTAAACCTATCAAAAAGGAGGATGCAGAGGAAAACCTTCTCCTCCTTAATGGTATTTCACAGCAGAAGATTTTTTTGCTCTGTAACACTTACAGACCAAGATCAGCTTAATAATCAAAAGTCTGGAAGAGGACAGTAAAGCTAAGGTGGTCTTTTAACTTCACGTTATCCTGTTGGAAGGAGGTTGTACATTTTTAAAAGAACGGGACAATTAAATACACAGTCCACAAAAATGTAAAAATGGCCCCACCTCTGGAGAAGCAAGTGATGTGGCTGCCATTTTCCAGAAACCTTTCCCCCTCTCTATCCCAAACCCTCAGGAACAGTTTTCTTTGCCCACTGCTGTTGATTGGGACCACAGGTCTGCCCTCTGCTGGTTAAGGGACATTTTGGCGTTATTACAACTGAGAAGGGGATGGATGTTGGGCCCCTTGACCAGCTGCCTTGTCATGGATGTAGAAATGTACTCATCTCCTAATTCATAGAGACTTTATCTTGGAGTCAGAGCTGTTAAGTGGTCAACACCACATTCCCCACCTTTGAGATTCACAGACAACATCTTTACGTGCCACCCATCAAAGGAATTATAAAATAAAGCAGGCATGAGCACGTATATGGCTAAAAAGTCCTCTGAAACATCATTACATAAATGACGATCATTATATAAATTAAGCTGAAAGAGACAAAACAAATAAATAAATACAAAGGCAATCATAAAAGGAGACAGACCCATGTGGGAATACTGGTTTCTCTATTTACTGGCTCCCTGAGCTGGGACAAGCACTTAGCTTCTCTAAACCCATGTTCCTTATCTGTAAAGTGAGGCTACTAATAATCACACCAGAGAATTATCGAAAAGATTAAATGAGATAATGAAGTAGCGCAGTGTCTGGCACATGGTAAATATTTCATAAATGGTAGCTTAAATATTTTTCTTTTTCATTTCATTTTATTCTAGAAACAAGAAAATTTTGCTCAGTGTCTGCAGTAGGAGAAGCCAATGTTGGAGAAGTGGGCATTGAGATCCTTGTGGTTTGTGAACAGCATGGTCATCTCCAGCCAAGCAGTTCTCAACCAGGGCAATTTTGTCCCCCGGGAGATTTTTGGCAATGTCTGCAGACATTTTTGGTTGCTGTAGTTGGGGTGTGGTACTACTGGCATCTAGTGGGTAGAGGCCAGGATGTTGCTTAGCATCCTCCAGTGCACTGGACAGACCTGCAACAAAGACTTATCCAGCACCAAATCTTAATAGCGCTGAGGTTGGAAACCCTGCCCTGGCCTTTCTAGAAATGTCTTTAGCTTTACACCAAAGAACTAAAGCCTTGGCTAGCCAGTGTCTAGTCAGTGTGTTTCCCTCAAATTGAAAACATTCAGAAATGCAAGCTACCAGCCCTCACCATGGGTCAGGGGTGGCCTTAAGCATTGGTGATTCTCTGCTGAGTTCTGGAACTTTCAGTCCCTGACTGACAGGTAGCATTTCTGCTTATTGCTTGCTTGGCTTTCTAGATGACAGGTCAGGAATAAGGTCTCTGGATTTAAAAGCCACTCAAAGGCAAGCAGTCAAGGCTCCCAATGTATTTTTCACATTTTTAAATTGTGATAAAATCCACATATCATAAAACTTACCACATTAACAATTTTTAAGTGTACAGCTCAATAGTGTTAAGCACATTCACATAACTGTGCAACCAATTTCCAGAACCCTGTCCATCTTGTAAAACTGAAACTCGATACCCATTAAACAACTCCTCGTTCCCCCTCCCTTCAAGGACTCCCCACACTTTTGTAAGAAAAAGTTCTCGTGTATTTTTTTTAAATGACCTGCAGCAGCCATCTAGTCCCCATAAGAGGATCGAGCCTAAGTAGACATGACTCCCAGGAGTGGCGGGAGGCAACATAGGAAGAACCTTTCTCCTGAAGACGTAGCCGAGCAGCCGGCCCACCCACTTCTGGAACCGCCTGGCTCTGGGCCTCTCGTCATGGTAGATAATAAACTTCTTGCTGTTTGAAAAAAAATGTAAAAGCAAATTAAAACAAAATACCCAACCAACCAACAAAAAACCCAGAGGTCTTTCTTTTAAGTTGGCACTTAATTTAAAAGGAACCATTTCTTCAAACTTGGTCTGACTCTGTGCTCAAGACAAGTCCCCACTCACCCACCCTCCGTGACAAAGCCACCTTCCCTTCTAGGGATTCCCAGGAAGACGGGGAAGGGAGATGGGCAGCTTGCCAACTGCATGGCCACGCACTTCCTGAGATCAGCGATGCTGGGGAGAGGGCTGATCTACCCCAATTGAGAAAGACCTAGGGCTTTCCCTGGCATTGTTCTGCTCCTAAGGGTCCTTGGCACTTCCACCTGAACTCTGCTCCTCTGCCTATCAGTGGACGAAAACATCTCTCTGCTTCTCCATTCCCATCATCTTTTGTTTCCAGTGCTCTCTCTCTCCTCTTAGCTTGAGCATACATTAAATACACGCATTTGCCTTAAGCACGTATTATATGTCAGGCACACGTGCTGTTGGAAATATAAACACAAAATATTTCAAGCACTTGCATCAAAGAGCTTACAGTCTGATGGAGGAAATAAATGGGTAAATGATGGAAATTTGTCAGTGGAATATAAGTGGTACAAATGGGTAAGTGCCAAAACATTATGTTGTTCAAAGGGACTTGGGTTAAACCTGATGAGAGACATGCAAGAGTGTGTCTTTGCTCCCTCCAGAAATCCCAATAAAATGATAATTAAGGAATTAAACAGGTATAAATGCATATGGACAAAATGAATGGGAGAGGAGATGACATGAGACAAAAGAAATCAACAAAAACTTGGAAGATGTAAAATGAAGGTGCCCTTTGTAACACACTTAGGTTGCAGCTTTCTCCATCCTGCTAAATGCCTGTGGGGTGTAGGAACACAACTGGAAAGTGGTTCATGTTGCAGGACCCAGGAGTGGTTCAGGAGTAGGAGTCTGGACACAAAGGATAGTTGAGAACCCCAGATATCCTTTCCCAACCTGCCCAGCCAGGAAACTGCACCACCTTACGCCTATAGGAGCTTCATTGTCTGGTGAGGCTCCATAGGAAAGTCTTTGGAGTCTAGACATCACAGCACAGCTAGACACCAGATGTTGTAGTGAAAATGAGGATTTTGTGAATCTCTAGGTTCTGAAATGCTATTCCCAGACTCTTCCCACGCAGGGCTTTTACCTACCCCAGGCAGGAAAAGGGAGGACTCCTCCCTGGGAAAATCAATCCACCCGAGAGAAAAGACCTACAGATCTGGGGGACCTTCCCCGACAACTCTCCAGGAAGTCCGCTAGAAGAACAGCCTCCAACGTGTACCTGGAGCTCCCGTGACTAGGCAGCCAAGGATCACCAGAGCACTGAGGGACGTCCCCCACAAAAGAAACAAACAGGAAAAGAAATAATTTGGAAGAAAGAAACAGTGAGGGAGTAGAGCAAAACTTAAACACGTCCTCAGAAATATGGGAGATGCAGCTATAAAACTATTTTAAAGAAAAAAAGAATCAGAGAACAAGAGCGAGCTCTGGAAAACTAAAAAATATTGTCGTAAACATTTTTTAAAAATCTAAGAATTGGTAGACATAGTTGAGATCTCAAAAAAAAGACTGAAAAGACAACGGAAATTTTTAAAATAACAACATTAGAGAATCTGTCCAGGAGGTCCAACATCACAATAAATAGAGTTCCAATGAGAACAAACCAAGAAAATTAAGTTATCAAACAAATAATTTTCTCCAGAAGTGATGAACCAAAGGTTCCTGGTTAAAGGAGCCCACTGAGTGGACAGCACGATACATTCAAAAAGACCCAGACAAGGTATATCATCATGGAATTTCAGAACACCAGGAGTGAAAACAATATTTTCAAAGAAAGGAAAACAACAAGCAGGGATGCCAATGCTGGAGAGAGAAGGGTCGTCGTACAGTGATGGTACAGGGAAGATGCAGGATGACATCTGTGGAGCAAGCTGTACAATTCCATCTATAAACTTCTAGAAAATGCAAACTAATCTATAACGATAGATAGCGGATTAGTGGTTGCCTGGAGATAGGAGTGAAGAGAGGGATAGATTATAAAAGGGCATGAGGAAACTTGGGGGAGATGGAGATGTTCATCATTTTAATGATAGTAATGGATTCATGAGTGGATACATATGTCAAAACTCATAAAATGCTTCACGTTAAATATGTGTATTCTATCACACACAAACTACACCTCAATAAAGCAGTAAAACTTTTTTCAGGAAAACAAGAGAATTAGTGAAGTGGAAGACTGGTCAGTGGAAACTACCCACGAAGAAAACAGAGAGATAAAAAGAAGGAACATACAAAGAGAGAATAAAGGGCATACAGGATCCACTGAGAAGGTCTAACGGGTTCAGTTGGGATCCCTGAAAGAGAAGGAGAATTGCTTCACAGCAGCAGCAGAAGCCTAAAGGAAGGGAAGAGACATCGCCAGAGTGCTGCAAAACAAAATGGCAGCCAAGCTAAAATTCTCTACCCTGAGAAAATATCCTTTAATATTAATGAAGGCAAGATAAAGACATTTCAGACAAACAAAAGCTGAGAGAGTTCTCCAACAGCAGACCCACACTTAAAGATATTCCACAGGGTGTTTTTTCCCCCCAGGGAAAGGTTCACCTTGAGCTAACCTCTGTTGCCAATCTTCCTTTTTCTTTTTTCTCCCCAAAACTCCAATGCATGGTTGTATATCCTAGTTGTAAGTCCTTCTAATTTTTCTACATGAGCTGCTGCCACAGCACAGCAACTGACAGAGAAGTGGTGTGGTTCCACGACCAGGAAACGAACCCAGGTCACCAAAGTGGTGAGCTCGCCAAACTTTGACCACTAGGCCATGAGGGCTGGCTCCACAGGGTGTTTTTTAGGCTGAAGGTCAACAACCCTCCATAGAAGCTCAGAGATACAGCAAAGAGTGAAGAAAGAAGTTCAAGGAGTGTTCAGAGAATATTTTTTTCCTGACTGGAACCAAAGATCCATGAAGGAAAGTCAACGGGTATATGGCTGAAGGATATGTGAACCCAGATCGAAGAGTCCTGAATTTGAGGTAAGAGGAAGAAAAAAGCGAACCCATAGAGAAAGATAGAAGTTAAGAGGGGCCGGTCCCGTGGCCGAGTGGTTAAGTCTGCGCACTCCGCTTCGGCAGCCCAGGGTTTTGCCAGTTCAGATTCTGGGCTCAGACATGGCACCGCTCATCAAAGCACGCTGAGGCAGCATCCCACATAGCACAACTAGAAGGACCACAACTAAAAATATACAACTACGTACCAGAGGTCTTTGGGGAGAAAAAGGAAAAATAAAAAATCTTCAAAAAAAAAAAAAAAGAAGAGAGAGAGAAGGTGACACAGTCAAGGATGGAGAGGTTACAATGAAGAAGGTGGGTAACACTGAAATACTGCCTAGAGTCCAGGCAGACAGCAACTAAACAAATGCCATTGGATTTGGGGTTCAAGAAGTTACAGGAAACTTTGAGAAGGAGATTTTAAGGAAATGATGGGGAGGAGCATCTGATTGCAAGACATGAAAGAGTGGGTGGTGAAGAAGCAGAAGCAGCAAACGCCATCTCCACAAGGAGGTCTGAGAAAGACCCAGCTCTCCTTCTCCAAAACAGAAGGCTTGGTTACTCCCCTCTCAAGCCTGTCTCTTCCCTAGTCTTCCTCAGTTCTGTAAGTGGCCTTACTACCTCGTAGCTCAAGCTAAAATGCAGGAGGAGCCGCTGATTCCTCTTTCCCCATCCGCCAGACCCAATCTATCAGCAGTTCCTGTTGATCTGGTACAATGTGTATCTTCTGTCTGAGCATCCCCACTGTCCAAGACCACCATTCTCTCCTCCCTGGAACACCACAGGAACCTCTAATGGGGTAGGGGTGAGGGGATGCTTCCATTCCTGCTCCTTATAACCCAGTCTCCCTGGAGTGATCCTTCAGGAAAAAAATCAGACCATGTCACTTCTCTGCTTAAAATCCTTCCATAGCTCCCCAGTGTGGTCAGAATAAGAGCCAAATTCCTGACCACTGTCCTCCATGAGCCTGCCCTGGCTGAGGTTCTCCAATATCTCTTCCTACTGCCCTCCCCACCTGCCTCAGCTTCCTGCTCACTGGCTCTCTCCCTATTCCTGGAGTACACTAAACTTGTTCCCATCTCCAGGCGTTTTCACTGGAAGCTTCCTCTAGGTCTTGCAAAGCTGGATCCTTCCTGTCATTCAGTTCTAAATGACCTCCTCAGATAGATCTTCCATAACCAACTTAACGTGACCTCCTTCCACCTAATATGTTCCACTATCACATCACTGCATTTTATTTTACTTACAGTACTTAGCATCTGAAATTATCTTTTTTATTAATTAACTGGTTTATTGTCTGTACGCACGCCCCACACTGGAGTGCTAATTCCACTAAAACAGAAATCATTTCCCTCTTGTGAATTGCTGAAACGTCAATGCCCATTCCTGGACGTTGTCTTCAAACCTAAAGATAAGCTGAGCAGACACTTCGGGGAAATTTATAGGGTGTTAATAAGAAATGGGTATAATAGGATTGCCGACTAACACTGGGTGCCCTTTGAAATCAGATAGCATCAACTTTGTATTTTCCAAGACTTTCCGCAGCCACTCTTACTTAACAGCCTGGGAGGAGTGTAGAAAGGCAGATAAGGGAGACAAACGGAACTGGAAATGGATGTGCTGGACAGAGCCAGAGGTCAAAAGATTACGATATCACTGAATGGTCAAGAAAGCAGATTGGAATGGGACTCCAGCTGGGAGCTGATGGATTAAGATGGATCAGCACATGGGAACCAAGGACCCGAAGTTGTCAACAGCAGGGAAAACCAGTACCAGGGGCATGATGGATGGATGACATTGCAGGTAGAATGCTGAGTTCCAAAGGCAGAAACTCTGAATTGGAGATTTTGGAGATGCGTGCTTTGTCAGGATGGCAAGGTCTAAAACTGGCGAGTCCAGAGGGCTCTAGTCTATCGCTGCATTACTGCCCACGTCTCCTCTATCACCCAAGGCTGCGTCTGGGGCTAGGCTCTTCAGCCTCTCTGGACAGCTATCTCAGCACGAGCCCTTCCTCTGGGTGACCCAACTCTTCTGCAATGATCATCATGACTAAAGATGTCAATGACAAGTCACTGAAATGCTAAGGGAGGAGATAACATCAAGAAAATTTAATTCTTGATGCCTGTAGACTCTCCCTTCTTGTCTTTAGCTAAGGATTTTTTCTTTTTCTAACTCCTTAACAGGGTTATCAGTGCTCCTGAGGGAAAAGGGAGAACAGGCTCTGAATGACAAACAAGCACTAAATCCCAATCTGGACTCAGTGACAAGAGAATAATAAAAAGATGATAGGCAATATTTCCTCCTGAATTATAGAGAAGGGGTGGGATTCAACCCAACAGAAGGGCCTGGGTCAGGCTGCTCACCTCGTCTCTCAGGAGTATACTCAGGAAAAGGGGAAGGATTGAAGGGTTTCCAGTTGAGGTTCCCAGGTGCTGCAAAGAAAAATACAGGACATGCAGTGAAATTGGAATTTAAGCTTCCCGAGTGTCTGTGCTAGGAGGCCGAATGCTCTGAAGTCATTCTGAATATGAATGATGGTGGAGGTAAATGTTCTTATATTTACTATTTTAAGATGAGAGAATTCACTAACAGTTATATATACATATATATAATATATACACCCACATACATAGTTATATAAATATATTGTATAAGTATATAAGGCTTTGCTTTACAGCTAAGTTACAAATTGCTTTGCAGCTTTGTCCAATAAAAAGAAAACAAAAGTGCAAGGCAGTGAGTTAACGTGGCCGAGTTTTGTCAGTTGCTCTGGTGTGAGTAGTTTGTTGGGTGTGTGTTAGCTTGCGAATTCGTACTGCTCCTGGTTTATATTATTTTGCCCATCATAGATTAGGGTTTTTGGACAGAAGCAACAAAAGAGCCAATTTCTGAAGTAAATATATTCTCAGGCCTGTGGTGTATCTAAGTTTATTTTTCATTTGTCACAACCGCTTTCCAAGTCACCATAATGCAAAATATCGTGGGCCCAAGAGAGGACAAATGCAGAACATCCCTGAGTCACTATTTATTTTGTGTGAGTGGTGATAAAAACCAGGTCATTCTCAATCATAGAAACACAGACCTGGGCGTTCTGAAACATATGTTATGCTCCGTTTATGTAATTCCTAGAGGCAGTGTTTTCCAAAGCAGAGGGAGGATGGCAAAGAACTCCTCTACCCAACTGAGCATTATGGCCCAATTAATGTCTACAAACCTAAGGAAAAAAGGAATGTCTCAACATTGTAGTTTTTTCCCCCAGCCTCTCTGTAAGAAATTCTTGAAGACCAGCAAATGTCAGCATGCAGTTTAGCCCTAATCACTGCTTCACAAAAGAGAAAAAGGAAAGACCATAAAAAATTGCTGGAATAGCTGATGGAACATGAGTGTCTGTGAAAGCTATTGTGGGGAAGCCTCACACAGCTAAAGAAATAGCTCCTAATTTACAACCTGGGCTGACAGTCTGTTCCAGACTAATTCAACACCCCTGAATAACCCTTCTCAGCACAGCTAAGTGCGTGATGCCAAAAGATCCTAACAGGGCTGGGCAACTTGGAAGGGACCATACACAGACCCAGATGGTACACATCTGGCCAAAAATTAGGAAGAGAAAGAAATCAACTTCTCAAATCCACAGACAGGTGTTTGGGGCTTCCCAGGAGACCTACTTAGGAAGGGCAGCAGGGTTGGTTCTAAACTGATTAGTTAAGGAACAACAAACATTCCTGAGAAATAATGAAGAATGGGTACAGGTCAGCATGAACCAAACAGGTGGCAAGAGCAAGGCAGCCCTGCTGTCCACCTTCTCTTGATAACTGCATCATTTCGAAGACATTTAAATTATTTAGGTGATTGTAACCGAGACATCTTTAATAATGCACCAAACAGCAGGCATTAGGTTGAAATCAATTAGACTCTACCGCTAAATTATAAGGTAGAAATTTACAAGCGAACGGCTCTGCGATAGGGGCTGTAGGTACACACGCCTGCCGAAGACTATTATATTAGGAACCAAATGGGTATCGCCTGGTCATTTAAGCAGCAGAAAAATAGCCAGGTCCTCCTAAATATAGGGCAACAATACCAAACGAAAAGGGAGAGGCCCGTTCTCTGGGCAAGGTTCTGCATGGCGAGGAGAAAAGACCAAGAACAATGGAGGCAGGAACAAATTCTATTCCGGAGATTTCCTGTGCAAAGACAAGTCAGCAAGCGGGGCCACGAGGAGCCTCCCGCCCGCGTGGGGCTATTTGGGATCCGGATGTGTCCCGTACTCAGCAGGCGAGACAGGGAGGAGTCGCAGGGGCCCGTCTCTACAGCGCCCAGAGGGTGAAGACCCCAGTTGTGACTACAAACTCTCCCTTTCTAGTCCAGGGAAAGCCCTAGGGAGACCCGGCTGAGCTTTAACTCTGCCAGCGGCACGTGGAGGAGCCCGGGCCCCAGGTGCCGCCCTCAGCCGCGCAGGAGCACAGAGTGCAGGCGCAGTGGTACCGGGCGCGGGCGGCGGCACGACTCCAAACCGCTAGGGGCCGCTGTGGCGCAACAGCGCCGGCTGGCGCTGTCAGGGCCGCGGATCGCTCGTCCCTCTTGAGCACGGCCTTGCCTGTTCGGCGGGGTGAAAGGTTGCGAAGATGGCGACGGCCTTGAGCGAGGAGGAGCTGGACAATGAAGACTATTACTCGTTGCTGAACGTGCGCAGGGAGGTGAGGCCTGCGGCAGGATGCCGTCGGGGCTGAGGCCGGGCCCGGTCGTTCGGGAGGGCCAGGCTGGTGGCGATCGCTTTGTCCCCACCGCGGGCGGCCAGGGTCCGGCTGGGAGGCCGCGTGACCCCGCCCGACGTGCCCTATCGCCGGCCGACCGGGCGGTTCGTGCCGCCCCGATGCTTGCGCCGGGGTTGTCCTGGCCGCCCTCTACCCCTGCTCTCAGCGGCCGGTGTGCCGCATGCGCTGTGTCCAGGCAAGGCCAGAGGCCCCCGGACCCACAGGAGGGCACAGGGTCCCCGACATGGAGGCTGCTGGAGTGGGGTTCGCAGTCCTCCGGGACCGGGTGCCACGCTCGGCTCTCATACTCGTTCTAGCTGGGGGCCGTGTCATTTCCCCTCGACCGGCATGATGGGAACCTGAGTTTCAGGCACCAAGGTCAAGGCCACCAGGGAACCTCCCTGGGGGTCTGTCGGGTCCCCGAGTCTTCCATGGGGACGTCCGGCCTCTGAAGTGAGTCCAGGCTCAGAGGCACGTGTCTTGTGTCTTCTTTTCCGCTGAGCGGCTGTCATGAAATTGAAGGAAGAGCCTCCCGGACATCCAGCCTCAATTCGAAGGCCGCACATTAGGAAGGAGCTCTAAAGCCAGCAAAGAAGTGGTGTCTCGAGCACGGCCTCAGCATGTGCCCCCATTTCCCCACGCCAGTGCTCATAGCCTGTTTCGTTACTGAATAAGATAACACGAGAGAGTCTCACGCTGTGTCTGGCACGTAGTAGGGGTTCAGTAAATTTTCTTTCTTGCTGACTAGACCAGTTGAGAGCGTGAAGGGCAGGAAAGCTTCCAAGGTCAGGTCATAAGGTGGATCGTTTATCTCTAAGCTGCTGGGTTCAGTCTTTCCAGCCCTGCCAGAGAATCCTTAATTCCATCTCTCAGCGTGTCCAGTGATCAGAACTAGACAAGTTTAGCTATCCTAGGCCAAGGTGGTCAAGCATGCTTTGTCAGTAAATGTTAGTCTGCATGATGTTACTGTTAGCTGATGTTTTTTGAGCATTTTGTGCAGGGCCACCGTGCTGAATGAACACTTTATATTGTGTAATCTCATGTAATTCTCACGTCAGCCCTTAAAACAGGTATTATGGTAATCCTTGATTTATAGTTGAGGAAACTGAGGCATAGAGAGAGAAGTAATTTGCCCAAAGTCGCACCGCTAGAAAGTACTAGAGCCTGAAATCAGCCCGGGGAAGTCTGACTCTGGGAATTTGGGGAGTTGCAGCTCTTATTAGGCCTCCATGGGGCACCTGGAGATTCTTGTTCTCAGTTTGTGACTAATCAGCAGTAGGTCTTTGGATAAATCACTTCTTTGGCCTTTAGATTCTTTCCCTTTAAATGATGCCATGTAGCTAGTTATTCTTTAAGTTTTCTCCAGTTCTTAGAAACAAAGCAGTAAATGAAACCAGCTTTTCTGAAATCAGTCTTTGTTATCACTCATTTATAATTACCAGTAATTGAGCAGCCATTTTCCCATTTACCAGGCTTACTAAATCTTAGGCACCTGCAGATGGTCAAAAAGATCTGGAATAATTGGCTTGGCCAGAGTCCTAGGTAAACATTGGTCAAAGGTATACCTTGAAACTGCTGGAATTTTAGGGCTTGTCATTATTATTGGACTGATGTGTGGGAGCCAAAGAAATATTTCTTTTTTTTTTTTTTTTTAAAGACTTTATTTTTTCCATTTTTCTCCCCAAAGCCCCCCGGTACATAGTTGTATATTCTTTGTTGTGGGTCCTTCTAGTTGTGGCATGTGGGACGCTGCCTCAGCGTGGTCTGATGAGCAGTACCATGTCCGCGCCCAGGATTCGAACCAACGAAACACTGGGCCGCCTGCAGCAGAGCGCGCGAACTTAACCACTCGGCCACGGGGCCAGCCCCCAAAGAAATATTTCTTAAAAAAACATTTTGGTTCTCGCAGTGAGTGAAAGCACTTCCCATATTTATGACTGTAAGTGAAATCCCTATGAAACATGACCTCTTGCTGAAGTCACTTCGTGTTGCCTTTGTCAGCAAACTCAGAGTGAAATGTTTCCAGGTGTGGTGCGCAGATTTTATCTATCAGGATTCTCCTAGAAGAGAAACTTTGAAGATAACATCTGCACTTGATATTTACTAGAGGTTTTTCTGTGTGAAATCAGAAATCAACCTGAAGTTGAAATAACATGGTTTGGTTGGAGGGAAAGTAGAAGTAGTCTTCTTACATGTGTGGTTGGAAGAAGATAATTACACCTGTTTAGGTGTTTGCTGTCAGCTCCACAGCTTGATGCCATTTAAGCATAAGTGTAGGAAGTGAGATCTTCTTCCCACCAGTACTTCAAAGTACCTTCAAAAGAGTATCTTGAAAACTGTCAGTGTCAGGAAGCTGAGACTTTTCCCTAGGAATTTAAAATGGAACCCACTTGCGACAAAACCAGGGAATTTTATTTAAAAAATTTTAGGCATGATACATAATTATAAAAATTGGAGCGATAGAGAAATGTCAAAAATCAGTTAAGAATCTCTTTTCTCAGGTTTCTAACTTTAAAATATTCCGTTAAATTGTATTCCAGAGAGTAAAACAGACAGCTAGACAGAACCACCAAATTCTGCTCTAAACAAGACTCATGATCTTTAATGATTCCCTTTCTCTCGTGTTCTGGATTTCCTGTCTTCCTGTTTACAGAGTGGAGCCATCTGCCCGCCGCACACTGAGGGGAGGGAGTAATGTGTCGTTAACCGGCCGCTCTGAAACCTGATTGGCATCCCTGGGTTAGTTTTACCAGGTGCCTAAAATGTAACTGGTCTGAGATTCTGGGATGATTTTCCAAAATTGACTTGAAGAAAGGATTCCTCAACGGTAAATCAGAGTGAAATTTTCTTGATCTTTATACTTTTTATAGACATTTTAATTAACACATTTTAAACCTAAGTTTTTGGTAAATAATTGGCTAATTTTTACTTCATCAGTTTGTATTACCTTTAAAAGAGTTTCATTTTTACAGTGTCATTCAGCAGTGTTTATAACCTGTTTCAAGATCTCTAGTCCCAGCCAGTTTAGACTTAAAGGAGCCAGCCCCTTTTTCAAAGTTTAAACACTTCCGAAAAAAAACAAAGTTGCTAAGTAAAAAATAAACTTAAGTAAAAAAGTTTTTTCCTTGCACTCCATGTGTGGAGGTCCCTGTCGTGGGATCTCCTTACTTCAGTAATGGCCATGAAACTAGAAATACAAAGTCATCACCTACCAATAAAAAGTTTTCCCAAAGTTCCTGTATTTTCATTCTTTCCCTGTTACAGGGTACATTGTTCTTTCTCTAGTTTTTGGTTGTCTGGGATTCTTTGGTTGCAGGTCACAGCCACAGAGTGGGGCTAAACATTCGAGTTTAGACTGCAGATGGAAGGAAAGGGCTAGAGCAGTGGAGGAAGGGCTCTTGGTCACTGTCAGGATTGACCTGGGGGGCAGAGTCATCCAAGTCTCCAACCAGGACCACTCAGCCAGGTGCACACCCAAGTCCCTAAAGTGGTGAAGTACTGTGTGCTTGTTCAGTCATTGCTTATCTGACCTCGTGGTGGGCAGGTAATTTAGTCTTAATGAGGGATATAAAGATGGGTCTGAGGTCATTGCTTCGGTGCGTTTCTCATTTACTACATTATGCTCAAAGTTTGATATTCCCAACAGTGACCTCACTTAAAATGTTTACATGGGGCAAGTAATGCTAAGCCTTGGTTGTCCAAAAACCTCATCACATTCCTAAGGTGTCCTGTAAGTGAAGAGGCTGAGGAGCTGGGTCATTAGGTGTGGGAGTTTCAGCCCACACTTGGGTGACCTTGAACGAGTCATTTAACCTCTCAGAGTCTCCATTTATCTGCAGCAGTTACTGACGGTAGAAGGATACAACACTGTAGGGCTTTGCAGCCGGAGAGTCCTGTATTCAGATCCCAGTACTGTCCTGGGAGTTTCTAGGCTAGTAGTTTAATCTTTCTGTTCTCTGTTTTCTTTGATATTGAAAGGTAGGTGACAGGAAATAATGTATCAAGCACTTACTGTGAGCCAGGATGTTGTATTTGGGAGGGTCGCAGTGTACTGAAGATATATATCAAGTGCCTGGTGTTAAGTAGGGGTTCAGTTAATATTTATTGTTGTTCATGAATTTTGATAAGCATGAGGTTTTTCTTACTTAAAAAAGACATACATGTACATAGAAAGCTTTGGTATGCTTCATCCTGTCTAAATTTGCTGTCCATCTAGTGTATTAATAAAAAAGTGCCAGAATTTAAGCTAAGTACTAGGTTATGAGTTCCTAAAGCTTTCTTTGCTTTTTCTGTTCAAAATACCGAGTTTGTTGTCTTCAAAAGACAGTTATCTCTGAGCTCTGCTTTCTGCAGGGTCATGAGTTTGACTTGGGGGGCAATGGTTCCTGGAAGCTGGGGCTAAGCACGGGAGTAGGCTGCAGAGCCAGGGATAATCCAGAAAGACAGCGCCTGGGCTAAAGGCAGAGAAGGACCCGAAGAGAGAGTCGTTGTGAGCTGTCAGCTTTGCAGGGGCCAGGCAAGGAGGGGAGGACCTGATCAGAGGCAAAGGTTCTGCTGCTGGCAACAAGAAGACAGAGCACTGGGGGTCAGGAGGATGCCCAGGTGGAGCTCAGAGAGGCTTAGGGGGTGGGGGCCTGGGAGGGGATTGTCTTGCCTGTGGCTGAGGAGGGAGCTGTTAGAACACCTAGCTAGTTCCAATGTCATCTCATAATGTGATTAGCAAACACCATGAGGTTAAATTTAAAAATCTGTTTTCTTTAATGAACCATAAGCTAGTTATTACCTTTCTGCTTTGGGCATTTCAAACAATCGCTTCTTGAAATTTTAATGCTCTAGTTCTGCATTATCTACCAAAATACGTCTTTTTTTCCTTTTTGCTTTCTTAAAGAGAATTCAATTGAAAGCGTTTATATTTGCCATGAGTTCAGTAATAAAACAATGAGAAGACGGTGTGGGACAGGCAAGCAGCATGGTTTGCTTGGCTATGGGATTTTAGTGTTTACTTTTATTAAACTTTCATTTTAATTTTACTTATGTATTTTATTTATACCCTACCTTGTTTAAGAAAGGATTTAAGACAACCAACTGAGATGAATAAATAAAATAGCATAAATATTTAAAAGGGGGCACCAAAAAAGACCGTTGGGAATGTTGCTGCTTTATCACCCACACTATGGCACGGGGATCACACAGATCCCACTCCCGTGAAGAAGCTCGGAGCTTGAAGTGGGACCTCCTCCGAGACAGTAGACTGCTGGCTGGATCCTGTTTGGCTCTTGGAGTGTTGGAACCGCTTCTGCATGCGATGAGTGCACAGTGTTCCCTCCCTAGTTTGCAGGAGCCAGAACATTCTTCAGTAGTAAAATGCCAACAGACATCAACCACAAGAAGTCTGCAAGAGTGGGCAGGATGTAACAGATGGACACGGATGAGAGAAAGTATAAGGTCAGGCTTTTAGGGAAAAATAAGCCAAACTCTTGATTTGAAGATAGGATCTGAACCATCAGTTTTGACCCAGAAAGGAACTTGAGCTCATTTCCCTAAGACTCTGGCCTTAGGGCACCAAACACATGGACATAACCAGGAAGAGAAATGAAAACAAAGTTGTAGAATGATAGGAAAATATTCCCAAGCCCTCGGAATGACCTTTGATCAGGAATCAGAATTTCTGCTCCTTTGGCTCCCTGGTTCTCTCGCGCTGCTGTCAGCAGAAATGCACTGGAGGGAGGATTCCCGTCTGCCCCATAAACCTTAAAGGTGACCTGGGCCCTGCCTTTTCTCTTTTATAGTATTTAGAGTTCTGTTGTTACTGATCGCCTAATCCTTTTTCAAATTTATATTGCCATCTGGGGGTTATGAGTTCTGTACATTTTGTAAGTTTTTTCCTTCTAAGTAGAACTTAAGTTTCAAAGGTTATTCCTGGTTGTAGAATCTTGGAATTGTTTGATCAACCTCCTGTTTAGCTTTTGTGACTTATTCATGATTTGATTGTTTCTCTCAAGCCCACCTTTCCAGAGTGAAGAGGCCTGAAATGGCCATAGGAGACTTACTTCCAAGATTGTGTGAAATATAGTGCGTCCGCCTAACCCCTACACTCACCAAAAGTGTGCTGAGCTCAGAGGTTGTGGAAAAGGAAACCACTGAGCCCAGTGCCTTGCATGTTAAGCACCTATGAGCGTTTGTTGGTGATTGTTTGAAAAGGCCAAAGATGATGGTGGAGCTTTGAATGGGGTCAGTGGCTTAAAGAGCAAAGCCCTTGAAGTCAGGTCTGAGTTTGACTTTCTAGCAGCCTGATCTGGGACGAGTTACTTAACCTCTCTGAGCCTGTTTCTTCATCCATAAAATCCAGACGATAATTTTACTGTCATAGAGCTGTTGGGAGAATTAAGAGAGAATGCATATAAGTGCTTAGCATAGTAATGGGCATATTATTATGTAAAGTAAATGCCAGTATATTTTTATTAGTATCATGAGCATAAAAGTTAATAAGGAATGCTCTTACCGATTTGTCTGAGTTCTTTGTATAATTTGGATGAGTCGTTTGTCTGATAGATGTATTGTACGTATCTATTCCCTCTCTGTAGGTTGCCTTTCATGCTCATAAGGGTACCTGTTCAATAACCGAAGCTTTGGGGCTGGCCCTGTGGTCAAGTGGTTGAGTTCACGCGCTGCACTTCGGCAGCCCAGGGTTTCGCTCGTTCAGATCCTGGGCGCGGACATGGCGCCGCTCGTCGGGCCACATTGAGGCGGTGTCCCACATGCCACAACTAGAGGGACTCACAGCGAAGATATACAGCTATGTACTGGAGGAATTTGGGGCAAAAAAAGAAAAAATTGAAGTTTGGTTTGAGCCAGGCTACATAAGTTGTTAATTTCTAGCCAGCTTTTGAGTCAGGGGTCCATAATCAGGTAAACTCCATTTTAGACAAGTCATTTAATCTTTTTGATCCTCACTGTTTTTATCTGTAAAATGGAGGTTCTAATACCAACTTCAAGATGGTTTGTGAGTATTAAAGTGTTTAATTCCTGGGGCTGGCCCAGTGGCTTAGTGATTAAGTTGGTATACTCCGCTTCGGTGGCCCAGGTCACAGGTTGGAATCCTGGGCGTGGACCTATGCACCACTCATCAAGCCATGCTGTGGCAGCATTCCACATACGAAATAGAGGAAGATTGGCACAGATGTTAGCTCAAGGACAGTCTTCCTCAAGCAAAAAGAGGAAGATTGGCAATAGATGTTGACTCGGCACCACTGTTCCTCACCAAAAAAAAGTATTCCTCATTTAATGAGGAAATATCAGTGGAAGTATTTTGTGCTATAAATCTATGCAAATACATTTGTGACACCATTGACAGCCTTGAAATCTCCTTCAGCTTCTGTGATCTTCTCGGTCCTCCTTTCTTACCTTGCCAGGTGCTCATTCTCTGTCCTCCTTAGAATTTCCGCAGGTTCAGTCCTCATGAGGTTGGCTCTTTTTAAAATGTCTCGCTTCAGCCCTGCATCTCTATCTGCCTTCTGGGCGTTATGCTTGGTTGTCAAATTCACCTTCCCTCCAAGCCTGACTGCCTCCCAGTTTCTCCCTAACTCATGCTTTCGAGCCAAAAAACCTGGGATGCTCTTTGATTTTTCTTTTGCATATAGTATTGAGCCCCTTTCAACTGTCCCATAGATCCATTCGGTCTGCGAATCCTCTGGACTCCCACGGCTCTGATCCCTTCATTTCCATTTCACCTTCTAGGCTGTTGACTGCCCTCACAGCCTCAACCCTACATTTCTGCTGTAGTTTTCTTCAGATCTCTCTGGTTTTGATTTTTGTCAGTTTTAATCAGGCTGTACCAAATTAATATTAATATTATATTAATATATAATTATAATAATATTAATATAATGTAATAACTGATCACAGTACTTCCCTGCCCGGGAACCTTCCATGACTTCCTGTTGTTTATTGGGCAAGGGTCAAACTCTTGGCTCCATTTTTATTTTTTATTTGTTGGCTCCATTTTTAAAGCCCCTCATAAATTAGATGTTTTATTTGTTTTCTGCCTCCTTTGTGGTGGTGTTCTGCCTTCTTCCACTGCGAAGCCAGCTCCCGGTGGTCAGGGACGGTGGCTGTCTAGCTCACCATTATGTCCCTAGCACAGTGCGGGCACATACAGGTACTTACCAAATGTTTACTGAATGAATGAGCAGGTGGATGGATGTCCGAATTCATGACTTGCCTACTTCCTCCCTACTTAGAGTCCTTTACTCCTATCAGTTTGGTCAGCGTGCTGTCTCTCTGTTCCCAACACTGGCCTGTTTCCTCAGGGTGTTCTTTTTCTCTGAAATGCCCCAGCCTGTCTTGGATACTGAAACAACTCAAAGTCCACCTTTTGCATTCCCATTTAGATCCCACTGCCTCTATGAAGTTTTCTTTGCATTCTGACTGCCCTGAACTTATTTCTGCACCATTAATATTAGCATTTCTGTTTTATATTGTCTAGTTAAACCCATGTGTGTGTTTTTTTTTTTAGGGAAAACACACCCCCCCCCCCCCCCAGGTTGTAATCTCCTTGAGGGCAGGGACCATATTGTATTTCCTTTGTACTTCCTGCTGTGCTTAGAGCAGGTTGGGCATTCAGTAGACATACTGACTTGAAGTGATAACGTATTTGCTGACACCTTACTCCCCTTGTCTGGGTGCATTTTACTTTGTGAAATGCTGTATTTTTGAGGAGGACATTGCAATTTTGGCAGCAAATCATTCTAGAGGACTTCATTGGAAGGAGTTTATCAATTATCAATTTGGTAATTCTATATCTTTACTTACAAACGTCATCTAAAGTCAGGTACAAGAGGAAGAGAGCAAATTCAAACACGTGCCTTTACGCTCAGGCCCAGAGTAAGCCAAGGCTGGTGGAGCCTCAGTCCGAGACTGACATTCGTGCTAGAAGAGGAAAGAACAGCTTTCCCTGCTGGGCTTGTCCTTTTTCATCTGGCAGATATTGATTATTTTCCTCCTATGTTTCTTTATTGCAGTGGGAAAAGGTTAATTGTTTATCTTTTGTACTAGCACCAGTAGTGATATTTGTAAACGTAAATAAGTTTCAGGTGAATTAAATTTCCTTTTGTACAGTTCTTTTTCTTTTTTCAGTTAATAGTGCTGAATTTTTACGCTAACATAGGTTAGTCTCATTGAAACCCTATTCTACTTGAGATGCTCCTTGCAAAGATGGGTCAGGCAGAATGAGGCAGTACAGTCTGCCTCGCGCTCAACATTGAGGGTGAGTCCACACGCATCGTTGGAGTCTCTTACTGTTTGTGAAGGAAGCCCATGTATAGGAACTTCTTTCCAGACCCTCTGAAGATGTTCCACATGGAAATGAGAAGGGCAGAGGTCTGTGTTGAACAGGGAAATAGCATCGCAGGATGGCAGGGCTGCGTATGAGAGCAGTTTTATTGTGTGATGCTTTACACTGTGTAGTGGGAACCTTTACGAAATGAAGTAGGACGTGTTTTCAAGTCCAGCTCAGATTGTGTTTTAGCGCCTGATGAGTGAGTGGCTTAGTCTGTTAGTATAATCAGTGTCTGCTCAGTGACCCCAAATCATCTGTAGCACCCCTTCTCTTCGTGAAACAGCTCTTACTCAGCACAAAGTACACATGCTGTCTTGGTCTAAATTAGCTCTGAAATCTGCTCTTTCCTTTAAATTGTGTGAGCACCAAGTGTCATAAAAAATTATAGGTTTTTATTAGCTGGTGCAGTTTATTTCAATCAAATTGTTGTGGAACATATGGACAGTAATGAATCTTCAATTGTGGTAGTTAGGCAAACTTCCCAAAATCCAATAGGATATAGTTTGTGGAGTCTTAGTTGCTGAAAACAGCAAGGTAGATATAGCCGGAAAGTTTGAACTTGAAATGATAGCCTTCAGCAACAAAAACCCTGGTGGCTTTGCTGTTCCTAAAATGAATGTAAGTGTGAGGTATTATTGAGCCGCTGCTTGCAGGCTCTATTTCGTCTTCAAAGTATTGAATTCAGTATCATCATTGTGGCAGGCGTGGGTGCTGTCCACCAGACGTTGGTTCTTTGCCTGCCCGGCATGTGATGGAGCTGCATTTCCTTGTCCCCTAGTGGCTGAGGGAGGCCCTGTGTCTAGTTCTAGCCAGTGATAGGAGTGGAAGTGATGTGTGGCACGCTCAGGCTGAGCCCTTTCAATGCCTGTGTGAGCCAGAGGGTCTCATGCTCTTCCCTCTGCCTCGGTGACTAGCATTGCTTCTAAAGGGTGGCTGCTCTGTCAGCCTGGGACCTAAGGACATTGCCAAGCAGAGTGCTAGATGACTTGAGACGAACATATGAAGTGAGGGAGAAATAAACCTTTGGAATTTTGGGGTTGCTTGTTACCACAGTATTATCTAACCTAGAAATTCTCCAACTTTGATGTCAAGACCCCTTTAGATTCTTAAATTATTGAGGACCCCAAAGAGCTTTCGTTTATGTGGGTTATAGCTATTGATATTTAATTAGAAATTAAAACTGAATAACTGATAAAATGTTGTAAAACAAGGCACAAAGTGTACTACTTGTGTTTCAGCATAGGCACAAGGCAGACTTAAGGATTTCAGAATAGCTGTGTGTTGGAAAATAATGAAGTTACAGATATACAGATATCATAGCAGATATAACAAAGATAGCTAGTCAGTACACAGTAAAAGAACTGAGAACCAATCGAGCTAATTTCTTTTTTTTTTAAAGATTGGCACCTGAGCTAACAACTGTTGCCAATCTATTTTTTTTCCTTTCTGCTTTTTCTTCCCAAATCCCCCCAGTACATAGTTGTATATTTTAGTTGTGGGTCATTCCAGTTGTGGCACGTGGGACGCCGCCTCAACATGGCCTGATGGGTGGTGCCATGTCCGCACCCAGAATCCGAACCAGTGAAACCCCGGGCCGCCGCAGCAGAGTGTGTGAACTTAACCACTCGGCCACGGGGCCAGCCCCTCAAGCTAATTTCTGAAAACTTTTGTATTTGTACTCTAAAACTACTACCTTAGAAATTTCTAGAAAACATAAGGATACATAAGTACTACACATTTCATTAACCATCAGAACAGTGATGTCATCACACATCATGTAGCTTCAAGAAAATCCCATTATACATTAATGAGGAAAAGGCAAATAACAGCTTAGTTTTATTATGAGAATAGTTTTGACATGTGAACCCTCTAAAAGGGTCTCAGGGATTCCCAGGGGCCCCACACCACACTTGAGAACCACTGACTTGGCCTGTACTGACCAATACAATCATTGTTCAGACAGACTGGTGTTCCTCACATTTTAGCTTACTTTGTTAAGTGAAGATGGAAAATAAAAGCAGAGTGGCAGTGTGCTCTTTGAATATGTGCTACCACATTGATTCCAGAGATGGTCTCCATCACTAGAATTTAAATAAGTGAAAATGTAGCAACTTCTTCAGTTGTTTAAGGAAAGCGAATGTGATGGAGTTAGGAGACTTTTCTAAGTATGATACCTCAGCAGAAATCAGAAAAGAGACAGTTGGGGCCTGGTCCAGTGGCATAGTGGTTAAGTTCATGCACTCTGCTTCAGGGCCTGGGGTTCTCAGGTTTGGGTCCCGGGCACGGACCTATACCACTTGTCAAGCCACGCTGTGGCAGCATCCCACATACAAAATACAGGGAGATTGGCACAGATGTTAGCTCAGGGCATATCTTCCTCAAGCAAAAAGAGGAAGATTGGCAACAGATGTTAGCTCAGTGACAATCTTCCCCACCAAAAAAAAAGAAAGAAAAAAGAGGGAGACGGTTGATAAGTTTAATTTTGTAAAAATGAGAAATTAAAAAGAAAAAGATGAATACCCTATATAGGAAAACAATACGAAGGAAATGAATAGGTTATTTCATAAAAGAAGAAATCTAAAATGCAAATAAATGAAAAAATGTTCACCCTCACTAGTAAAAAAACAAAAGCAATTTAAGACAAGGTACTCTTTTTTTGTCTGCCAGATTGACAAAGGTTTTTTTCTTTTTCATGGTGGTACTCAGTGCTGATGAGATGACAGTGCATTAGCCCGCCCAGCCAGGAGACAGGAGGCTTATTTCCTGGAGAAGGCCAACCAGAGAGTCTTCAGAGCCTGGACACAGGCACAGTAGGGGCAAGAGTGGCAGCCTAACAAAAGCAGGGAATGCCTGAGAGTTTACACCCTGCAATGGGGAGACTTCCAGCTTTTTCCATTTGTTCTCTGGGCTCTTCCCTGAAGAAACTAACCAGTCAGGGAGAAAAGACTGCTCAGTGAAACTTCCAGGTCCATTTGCAGGTGTTTCAGAGGAGCTCATCAGATAACAAGGCCTCTTCACACATACAGAGCTTCCAAATAGCTTTTTAGTATCTTACTATTAAGTATAAAGGGATTGCAAAAAAAATCAGATGTTTGAAGGACGGCTCCAATGTGAAGTTCTAAGATCATGCAGACAGCAAGGAGAAACTAGAAGAGAGCAGACAGTGCAGGGAGTTCAAAAAGAAGGTTGTCCTCAGAGAGGTAAGGCATTATATGTAAGAAATAAGAATAAGGTGATACTTTATAAATAAATATATAAAAAAGGAGCTCTTGGAAATTAAAAATAAGATACCAGAAATAAGGAATTCTATGGAAGAGTTGGAAGATAAACATGAGGAAATCTCCACAAAAATAAAATTTAAGAATTTTGTACTATCGTAAATGGAACTGTTCTTAATTTACTTTTCAGATTGTTCATTGTTAGTGTTTAGGAATGCAACTAATTTTTGTATGTCGACTTTGTATCCTACAACTTTGCTGAATTCATTTATTAGTCCTAACAGGTGTTTTGGTGTGGACTCTTTAGAGTTTTCTCCATATGAGATCATGTCATCTATGAATAGAGATCAGTTTACTTCTTCCTTTCCAATTTGGATATCTTTTATTTCTTTTTCTTACCCAGTTGCCCTGGCTGGGACTTCTAGTACTATGTTGAATAGAAGTGATGAGAGCAGACATCCTTCCATTGTTCCTGATCTTAGAGGAAAAGGTTTCAGTCTGCCACTGTTGAATCTGATGTTCCCCATAGGTTTGTCTTTCGTTGTAAGAGCTCTTTGTGGCTTTTATTATGCTGAAGTAGTTTCCTTCTCTTTCTGGTTTGTTGAGTGTTTTTATCACGAAAGGGTGTTGAATTTTGTCAGATTCTTTTTCTGCATCAATTGAGATGATCGTGTGAGGTTGTTTCCATCATTTTCTTAACGTTATATACTATGGGGGTTGATTTCATATGTTGAACTATCCTTGCATTCCAGGAATAAATCCCACTTGGTCATGATGTATAAACCTTTTAATAAGCTGTTGAATTCTGTTTGCAGTGTTTTGTTGAGGACTTTTGTATCAATGTTCATAATGGATATTGTTCTCTGTTTTCTTGTGGTATCTTTGTCTGGCTTTGGTATCAGTTTGGTATGAGTTTGGAAGTGTTCCCTCCTCTTCAGTGTTTGGGGAAAGTTTGAAGAGGGTTGATATTAGTTCTTCTTTAAATATCTGTTAGAATTCTCCAGTGAAGCCACAGGTCCAGGGATTTTCTTTGTCAAGAGGTTTTTGTCTGCCAATTCAATCTCCTTACTAGTTTATAGATCTATTCAGATTTTCTGTTTCTTCATGACTCAGTCTTGGTAGGTTTTGTATTTCTAGGAATTTGTCAGTTTCATCTGGGTTTTCCAATTTGTTGTTGTACAATTATTTGTTCATAGTACTCTCTTAATAATCCTTTTTGTTTCTGTAGAATCAGTAATTTCCCCACTTTTATTTCTGAGTTTGGTAATTTGAGTCTTCTCTCTTTTTTTCCTTAGTCAATCTAGATGAAGGTTTGTCAATTTTGTTGATCTTTTTGAAGAACCAATTTTTGGTTTCATTAATTTTCTCTATTGTTTTTCTGTTCTCTATTTCATTTATCTCTGCTCTAATCTTTATTGTTTCCTCCTTCTGCTAACTTTGAGTTTAGTTTGTTCTTCTTTTTCTAGTTCCTTAAGCTGTAAAGTTAGGTCATTGGTTGGCAATCTTTCTTGTGTTTTAATGTAAACACTTAGATTTATAGCTATAAATTTCCCCCAGCGCTGCTTTCACTGTATCCCATTAGTTTTGGTGTGTTTTGTTTATTTTCATTCATCTGTAACTATTTTCTAATTTCTCTTGTGATTTCTTCTTTGATCCATTGGTTGTTTAAGAATGTGTTGTTTAATTTACACAAATTTGTTGATTTTCCAGTTTTCTTTCTGTTTTGGATTTCTAACTTCATCCCATTGTAAGTTGGAGAAGATAATTAGTGTGATATCTACCTTTTTAAATTTACTGAGACTTAATTTGTGGCTTAACATATAGTCTATCCTGGAGGATGTCCCTTGTGCACTTGAGAAGAATGTGTGTTCTTTGTTGTTGGGTGGGGTATTCTGTATATGTCTGTTAGCTAGTTGCTTTATTGTGCTTTTCAAGTCCTCTCTTTCCTTATCTTCTGTCTGATTATTCTCTCTGCTATTGGCAATGGAATATTGAAGTCTCCAACTATTATTGTGAAACTGTCTATTTCTCTCTTCAATTCTGTCAATTTTTGCTTTCATATATTTTGATGGTCTGTTATTAGGTACATAGATGGTTATATTGTTATATCTTCTTGCTGTATTGGACCTTTAATTTTTAATGTCCTTCTTTGTGTCTTATGCCTTTCTAAGTCTATTTTATCTGATATTAGTATAGCCACCCCTGCTCTTTTTTGGTTACTATTTGCAAGGAATGTCTTTTTCCATCCTTTTACTTTTAACCTGTTTGTGTCTTTAAATCTAAAGCACATCTGTTGAGAGCGTATAGTTGCGTCATGTCTTTTTTTTTTTTTTTAATCCATTCTGCCCATCTCTGTCCTTTGGATTGGAGAATTTAATCCATTAACATGTAGAGTAATTACTGATAAGGGGGACCTTATTTCAGCCATTTTGCTATTTGCTTTCTATGCCCTATATCTTTTTTATCCCTCATTTCCCAAATTACTGTCTTTTTTTGTTTAGCTGAATTTTTTGTAGTAAAATGCTTTAATTCCCTTTCATGTATATTCTATAACTATTTTCTTTGTGGTTACATTTAATATCTTAAATTACATTTGACATCCTGAAGTTATAACACTCTAATTTGAATTTAGACCAGCTTAACTTCAATAATGTACAAAAACTCTGTTCCTTTACAGCTCTGTCCCACTTCTTTTAGTTATTGATGTCATGGAATTACATCTTTATACATTATGTGTCCAAAAAAATAAATAATTGTTTTTTATAATGCATTAGTCTCTTAAATTTTGTAGAAACAAAATGTGAAGTTACAAGCCAAAGTTATAAGACTAGCTTTTAGACCAGTAATTTTTTTAATGTATTAGTCTCTTAAATTATTAATAAAAAATGTAGGGTTACAAACTCTTTTTACAATAATATTAGATTCTATAATTGCCCATGTGTTTACCTTTCCTGATATCTTTATTTCCTCAAATGTCCTCTAGTTTCTGTCTAGTGTCCTTTGATTTCACCCTGCAGAATTCCCTTGAGCATTTCTAACAGGGCAGTTAGAGTGGAAACAAACTCCCTCAGCTTTTGTTTATCTGGGAAAATTTAATTTGTCTCTTTCATGTGATGCAAGGTAAGGGTCAATGTTCATTTTTTGCATATAGATGTTCCCTTCTAGCATCATTTATTGAAAAAACTATCTTTTCCCCATTGAACTACCTTGGCACCTTTGTCAAAAATTAATTGACAATATTTAGGAGATCTGTTTGTGGACTCACTTCCGTTCAGTTGATCTATAGATCTGTTCTTTCACCAGTATCGCACTGTCTTGATTACTGTAGCCATATAATAAATCTTAAAATCTGGTAATGTGAGTCCTCCAGTTCTTTTTTAAGGTTATTTTGGCTGATAAAATAACTAGGAAAGTAAAATTTCTTTTTGCTGCATGTCGTTTGTCTTTCCATATAAATTTTAGAATTGGCTTGTCAATTTCTAAAAAAAAAAAGCCTGCTGGGGTTTTGATTGGATTGCATTGAATCTATAGATTGCTTTGGGAAAATTTGATGTCTCACTAGTGTTGAACCTTCTGGTGCATGAAGGCGGTTTATCTCCGTTATTTTCTGTCTTCTTTAATTTCTGCCAGCAGTGTGTTGTAGTTTTCAGTGCACAAGTCTTGCACATACTTGTTAAATTTATCCCTAAGTAGTTCGTGTTTGTTGATGATACTCAAAATGGTATTTTTAAATTTCAGTTTTTAGTATATAGAAATAAATTGATGTTTGTATGTTCAGCCTGTATCCCATGACCTCACTGAAATCACTTAGTAGCTTTTTTGTAGGTTCTTTATGGTTTCCTACATAGATGGCATCTGCAAATACCGTTTTACTTTTTCCTTTCCAATCTGTATGCCTTTATTTCTTTTCTGTGCCTTATTGCAGGAAATTCATTTTTTGTATTGTATAGCATCTAATCCAACAGTTTTAACAGACCGCTAAACTCTACAGTCAGGTCACAAAGAACCTTTTCACTGTGAATTTTATGATATATAAAGGTTGAATTTATAATAGATTTCCTTTCCATTGAAAATATAACCAGATGATTGAGATGGTGAAACTTTTCAGACTTAAAGCACAATACATCTCTTAATTTTATATAGAATTTTAGAAATAAGTGTGTGACTTTAGGTATCATTTTTAATGATACCACGTTTTGAAATGGTATCGGTATTTTCTTAATAGTGAAAGAGTTTATCATTTGTGAAATATCGAACCAATGACCTTAGCTATTCAGTTGTGATGAAAGGCCTAATCTAACCTTTTATTGAATGTGATATTTATTAAAAATGAAACTTCTCATTTCTATTATTTAATCAATAGCACATTAAGCCATTTATTAATATGATTAAAGAAGGTCTTGCAGGCTAGATGTTCCACTCTCTAGTCACCTAGCTTAATTTTAACAACCAGGGAATAGCAGTCTAATCTAGAGTCGGTCAAATCTATCTAATCCTGCACTTTTAACTTTTATGAGATGCTAGAAAGAACAGTTAAAATTTGCAGAAGAAAAATAATTTGTAATGGCTATTTAGAAAGGAACAAGCCCAGGGCCGGCCCCATGGCTGAGTGGTTAGGTTCGTGCACTCCGCTTCGGTGGCCCAGGGTTTCGCTGGTTCAGATCCTGGGCATGGCCATGGCACCGCTCATCAGGCCACGCTGAGGTGGCGTCCCACATAGCAGACCCAGAAGGACCTACAGCTAGAATATACAACTATATACAGAGGGGCTTTGGAGAGAAGAAGAGAAAAAAACTAAAAGAAAAAAAAATTTTTTTAAAGAGAAAGGAACAAGCCCCTTTTACGTCTTCACATAAGTAAACCTACCTGGAAAAGATATGTTTTATTTGCCATTAGTTAATTATTTATTTACTAAAACAATAGGGTTTGGTACAGGTGGCATATTGGTAAGTGTGGTGAGAAATGCATTGCATAATTGATGTTGGCAGAGAAACAATCCTATGGTAGGAAAAAGAGAAAGAAACTATAGAGTTGGGAATGTTGAGGCCCATCTCTTTTATGGAGTCTTTTGTTTTTGTTGAAATAGAATATGCATATAGAGAAGTGCACATCTTAAGCATGTAGCTCAGTGAATTTTTGCAAGCATGGACTACTTCAAGAATGAATGTTTCTCCTGTCCTTGCACCAGGGCGGTGCCTTCTCTCTGAATTGTTCAGTTTCAGTATGCATGCTACCAAAGGGATATCGAAATTGAATTGTGATGATGATGATGATAGCTAAAGTGATTAAATTCCTACTCTGTGCAGGGCGTTGTAAAGCACTTGTACATGTATTATCTCACTTACTCCTCACGATAACTCTGTGAGAGAGGGACTGTGCCCACAGCTTCAAGATGAGAAAGCAAAGAAAAGGATTTAGAAGAGCTACAGCTTGTAAGTTTTTTGCTGTGTCTTGGACACTATCTGAGGCACATTATGGTCACTGTCTCAATTCTTTCTCACACAGTCCCTGAGAGTTGTTATTATCCCCTTTTGAAGATGAGAAAGTTAAGGGTCAGAAAGCTCATTTGACCAAAGCCACAGAGCTTTGAAGTGACAGATCCAGTGTCCAAACACAGGCCATTCGACTCCACAGCGTATGTTATTAACCACCAAATTAGAAGGTTGGTGTGTTACCACAGAGTAAATCACACAGATGACCAAATGGAGAGAAAGGAGGAAGGCAGTCAACAAAAACGTGTTCAGTAGTGTAATTCCCAAAGGCTACTAAATACACGATGGAAGAAAGAGATTAGGGCTAGAACGGGGCAGGCATCTACCTAATTTTTGGAGGCAAAGAGAGGCTCAATCAATGAGATCTTTGACCCTAAGAAGCTGCTAGTTTAAACACCCTCTGTGGGGCCGGCCCGGTGGCTCAGTGGTTAAGTGTGCACGGTCCGCTGTGGTGCCCCAGGGTTCGCTGGTTCGGATCCCGGGTGTGGACATGGCACCTCTTGGCACGCCGTGCTGTGGTAGGCATCCCACATATAAAGTAGACAACGATGGGCATGGATGTTAGCTCGGGACCAGTCTTCCTCAGCAAAAAGAAGGGGATTGGCAGCAGATGTTAGCTCAGGACTAATCTTCCCAAAAAAAAAAAAAAAACACCCTCTGTGCAGTTAAAGTTAGAGCTGGAAGGGCTCTTAGACATTATCCCCCCAACCACCTACCCCTCAGACGAAGAAAGGGGCAGGCATGGAGGTGAAGGCATCTCCCTGAGAGGGTGTGGAATTGGTCCATGGGCCTCCCCCACAGCCTCTCCTCTTGGGTATGTGTGACTGACACTTCACATGCCTCTGCATGTCTTTCCAGTAACATTTTTTGTCTCTCTGTTGGAGTTCTTCCGAATTCCGTTTTGAAAATCTCTAGTAAACTTGCACAAATTTGCTGGTTTTCTAGTGTCTGAATAACTTCGTCCCACATTTATAAAACCTTTAAATTTCATGCCAAATATTATTACTGAAGTACAGTAAAATTCTGCCTTCTTTCATTGGTGAAAAAACTCATTAGTCTTGGAATTGGAAGATATTCAAAACTTGTGGGAATTATTGAAAAATATAGTTTAATGTTTTCTCTTATAACCTTGATCCCTTGACTGTGTCCCTATGACTGCTATCCTTGTGGATCCATGTTCCAGGACCTGATCCCAGAGCACTGTTCATCCTCGGCATCCTCACCGGGGACCTGGTCCCACTCCTCTGCCCAGAGGCCTGGTGTTTCCGGCCCCTCTAGCTGGTGTCAGTGACCCAGAAATGTGCTTCTGTTGTCAAAAGGGTGGGATGGGTCACCTCCCAAAATAAAGTGTTCTTTACTTGACAAATCATTTGGATAGAGGTGCCCATTCAGCATCACCTCTGATAGACCAAAATGGCCCCTGAGGCTGATAAAGAAAATGATACCCCCTAAAACAGACCCAAGGGGCTAGCCAGTTAGATGGCACAGGGTTCTTAGGGCCTCTGAGGAAGTCTGTTTCTGAGAACTTAACGGCTGTGAGGCAGGCAGAGGAGAATGTGGATTTTTATCATCCTCTTCCTTCCTCCCTCTCTATGGTTGAAACACACACAGAGTCCATTTCACTCTCTGTGTCATCTGTGCTCCTGGTGTGGTGCATTTTTGTGCCTCAAAGTGACGATGAGAACTGGAGAGTTCTATGTGTGGGGTAGGGCCTTTTGGGTTTTGAGGGTGGGGGTGCTTTTCACCAGAGGGTAGTGAAACATTTTTGCCTGTTATGTGCTACCTTTTAGAATTAGAAGTGGGATTAGAGGAGTATGTTGGTTTTACAATTTTATTGTCTTTGATTTTTACAGATGAATATTCATTGAGTTTCCTTTGTCAGAAAACTGATTAAATGCATGGCCATTCTGTCTAACGATATATAGCTTTTTTTTTCTTTCTGAACAAATTCTCTGTTGAGAGTGCCTTGGCATGATTTACTTCAAATACCTTAGGTTAGAGACTATGCGGGTCTCTGTGACGTTTTTAGTTTCAGCTCAGAGCACGTTGAGCCAGTGTAGAGAGAAGCTTTCGTTGCATCTGATAGCAGCATTTCCCAGCAAAACACACTGCTATTGATGAACATAATGATCACTTTATTAACTGTGGAAGAAAGAAGCCGTATTGGAGCAATAAAGCATCACTTCATTATGTCCTGTATGCAGGGAGCAGACATGTTGGAAAGAGGCTGACAGGGTCCCATTTCAAGGCTGATTCTGATAATGATAATATTTAAGGAGCATTGATTGTTCCCTAATTGGATTTTTCTTTCTGTAGGCCTCTTCTGAAGAGCTGAAAGCTGCCTACCGGAGGCTGTGTATGCTTTACCATCCCGACAAGCACAGAGACCCAGAGCTCAAATCACAGGCGGAGCGGCTGTTTAACCTTGTTCACCAGGCTTATGAAGGTCAGTGGAGGGCTTGGCTTCCTAGAAGAACCCTGGTAGCAGATATTCGATTTTTAAGACTGGATTTATAGAAGATAGAAAAAGAGAGTCCTCAGAGGTGTATAAAAGAGGTGGTTAGTTTAGTACTTTTTACTGACAGGGTCCTTTGGAAGAGTAGTATTTTGCTTTGGAGATCAATATGTGTCCAGTAGGTAGAAAATGAGCGTACAGGTAAAGCAATAGGCCAGGGTCTGAGCTGCAGGGGATACACAAGTTTTAAATCCTTTACGAGTTTTCCTCTACAGGGAACTCTTAGAGGTAAAAGGCTGATCATTACAGACAAGCTTTCTTTGTTCTTTTCTTTGTGAGAAGATACAAGAACATTTTCCATCTCAAAGTGATTTTCCTGGTGCCGTAGCATTCAGTTAAGGAAAAGTTCTAACAAAAGAAAGAAAAATGGTGTTAAGAGGGCTAACAGGAAGTAGAATCAAGTAATTCAGATTTTTATACTTACATCTTATGTATCTCAAAAGAAAATGTTGTGATATATTTGTTTATAAAATATTAAACTCACTAATAGGTACAGTTTCTGTTTGAGATGATGAAAAAGTCCTATAAATAGACAGTGGTGGTGGTTACACGACAGTATGAATGTACTTAATGACACTGAATTGTACACTTAAAAATAGTTAAAATGATCCATTTTGTTATGTGTGTTTTATCACAATTTTAAAAATAAAAATTAAAAAATATTAAATCACTCTTAGGATGTATACTAAGTAAAACACATTATTCGTTCCAGAGCTGCTTGGTGATTAATTAGGCAGATGCAAAATTAGATAATGTGTTTCTTTACAAAATAAAGATTTCTCATTGTAGACATAAAAGCATATGCTGTATTTCACTTTATAGTTTTACCAAAACATTAGATTTTGATGACCAGTAAAACTCAGGCCGTGGCACATGATACATGTATGCAATCAACTTTGTGTCTTTAACCAAATCTGATGCTATTCAGACCACTTATGTGGTGGCCTTGATCAAAAGTCTGTTCCTTTTATTGAGTGCTGTTGTCTAAATGGCTGTGTTAGTTTTACTGTTGTCTAAATTACCCACATAGCTGGTTGGTACTGAGTTGGAGATTTAAGGAAGAGTTAACAGGAAAACCCCTCCAGTGCGTGTGAAAATGCTGCAGCAGCAGTCCTGGCCCCCACGTTAGCCTGAGGGAGACTAAAGTCAAATAGTGAATAAATAATTCCTTATTAAATCCTAGAGAGTAACTCAAGAAGTTTGGCTCCCACGTTTTCCAATGGTCAGCATTTCTTTCTTCCCATTAGGTTTGAATAAGGATAGAATCATTTACATCGTTTTTTAATTACACCTAAAAATATATGGGAAATCTCAGGGGAGAAAAGATTCAAAGGTCTTGAACAGAAATTGGCAGAGTGGAGGAGGAAGATAACAACTGTTAGCTTTACTGACGTTTAAATTCGGTTTGATATCTTTTGAATAGCTCTCGCTCTTATTGAAAAATCTTTCTCTGATGCACTTTAGGTGGTGTGGCCAACACCTTAGTGACAGGTGTTTGTGTCTTTTAAAATGATTTACAAATAAAGAGGAGAGGCACCAAAAAAAAAAAAAAAAAACTATCCTTTAGTGATATAAGCGTGAGTGCAGCTTCCTACAAGGTTCACCTTACAATTAAGAATAGTTTGGGCATGAGAAATCCAATGTTTCTCATTTGTTGCCGCCTTTAAACACATCGTAGATTGGATCTAAAGAGCTATTGGGAGGAAAGGTGCGTAGAGAATGAAGAGGGTCTCTGGGAGATTGTGGTTGGACGGGGAAGAACAAAAAGAGATGGACTAACCTGGTGTTGCTGTTGTCAGGCCTGAACAGTGAATTTCGTACTTTGTAAACATGTTTGGTTCTTCATTTGCAGTGCTCAGTGACCCCCACACCAGGGCCATCTATGATATATATGGAAAGAGAGGACTGGAAATGGAAGGATGGGAGGTAAGAGAAGCCGTGCGTCTGGTACCCAGAAAAGTCATCCAACAACAACCCCCAGATCCTGCAACCTTTGATAATATCTTTGAGAATATTTGAAGACTTTGGAGTCCCTTCCTCACCTAGTAATTTGGTTTAAGAGATTGAGGTGTAGGCTTGGCTTTGCCGGTTTGTAGCTATGTGAACGTAGGCAAGTCACTCTTCCAGCTTTCCTCAGTTTCCTAACTTGTCAGGTGAGAAGTAAGAGGGATCGACTGTATCAGTAGTTTTTAACCCAAGAGAAGGGAGCAGGCCGGTCGTGGGGTTGAAGGCAGACAGTTTCTGGAAGGATGCGGTGCTGTCCACACATGCACTGCCGTCCCCCTCCACATTTCTGTGCCTCTTCTCTCAGCCTGAGGTTATGAATAACTGCATTTAGGAGGTGTTTCTGTTGGTGACGTGTTGTGCACGTGAACAAAATGGAAGCAGAGAGAAGAGGAGAACTACTGGATTCAACTATCTGGGATGACCCTTCCATCTCTAATGCGCTGTCATATTAGAATGTTGTCAGATATACGAGTGAAACAAAGGAGCCAATATCCATGAAATAGGTTAGCCTGGGCAGCCGTGCCATGTTAACAGTCACTAAAATTCCAAAGATTCTGGGTTTTTTTGCTCTGCCACTGACTAGTCTTAGAGCCTTGGGCAAGTCATTTGACTGTACTTCCGTGTTATTATCTGAAAAATGAAGATACAAGGATCTAGTAGAAATGTGAATATGAAAGTTAGTTGTAAAACTTTAAATTGTTATGAGAACATATAGGTATTATTACTTAATTTCATTAAAGAAACTTGGTTCTGATGCCCAAGAAATTTTGTTAGGCTGTTAACGTTAAATTGACTGTCATTGATTTATTTTCTCATCATCGTGTAAGATTTCCCTTGAAGTTGTTTTGGTATTTAATCTCAAGCTTGTACGCCTGTCTCTTTTCATTCTAGTATGAGAACTTTTTAAGGGCCTTTGGGTAAGGAGTAGAAAGAAGAGAAGCAAAACAGGGTTCTATTTCCTTTCCACTACTGCTTAATATTGGTGGTTTGTGGGACATATTTCACCTGTAGCCATGTTTTGGTTGCCCGCACAAGGAATTGTAGTTGCTAACATTTAAAACTTGGGTTGTACACAAAAATCCAATCTTTTGTCTTCTCTTGAAAGAAATCAGATAATCTGATAAAACTGTATCTGAATTTTCCTGTGAGACAGCACCCAACTAAATCTGAGGAGCCTCTGCCCTTTAGACTGACTGTGCTGTCCAGTTTGTCCCAGTCCTCACCACTCCCTGTTGTGTTACATCTGGCCCCTCAGTTCATCTACATGTCCCCCTGGCTCCAGTAGGTGTTTGGTTTCTGGCCTTTGGCTTGATGGAAATAGCAATGTTTCATGTTACATTAGTTTATTGTAGCAAAGTGTCAGGCATAATTGCTTAACATTTTTTTTGTCCAGAAAGGAAAATAGAATCCTGTTGTATTTACTAAATTTCTCCTCACACTTTGGACACTATGTTAAAGCTCCCTTGTTTTTTGAAGCTGGTTACAGTTTTTCAGGGCCACTGCAAAGCTGTAGGCCTCTCGTACATACCCCGACTTCAGAGTCCAGGTTTTTAATTCCCAGCAGCATTATCCCAACTCTAATGGAGCACTTGGGTAGCATCTTCCTGGCAAAATATTGCGTGGTTTCCTATCGCCAAACTAACTTATCTCCCCATTAGGAGCAAAGCAAAACCACACACAGTAGTGACTGCAAAAATATGTAGGCAGTCACAGATGGTGAATGGAGAAGCTTTTATATTCGTAGTTTTTAGTAAACTATTCTAAGGAAATCAATTTCTCATTGACCAGAATTGGCTTTCTTTTGCATTGATACTAAGCCTTCACTTAAGATAAAAATGCCTTCAAAGAAGACTGCAGGAGGATACCTCCACAACTGTTTACTCAGAGATGTATTGGCGCCTGACATGCAGTAGGAAAATCGAGCCCGTCATTTATACTGTAAAGCAAAAGTGTCGCTGAACCCATGAGCGTTGTATGAAGCTGGCACCATCATTCCTTCAAGGAGTTCTACAGCTCGTCGAATATGAGTATTCTCTCACTTCATTTGTAGCTTTTGCCCCAGAGATGAAGGTGTGTTCACTTCATGCTGTTGCTAGTGTTTTTAGACTGTTAAACTTTTGCTGACAGGTATCCATCTCCACACATCTGCTGGTCTAAACATACAAGTAGTCGGTGAAGGATGAAGGACACTGTTAAAACCTTTAGTGTCTGAGACACCTTTCATCCAAAGGCATCAAAACACTCAACAGGTGAAGCAGTCACCCGCTGTCCCAGCAGTAGGGTCACCCCCTTTCTGTTGGTGGACGCTGGAGATGAAATGTGAGTTTTTTTAGATTGCATAAAATATTGGCTCTGTTTTCAGTCATTAGGTAAGTTTTCAGTCTTTGTTTTTAACCTTTAAGAGACTTTGTCATTCTCCAGCAGGGCTCCAAAGGAATGAGATGCAGCTGTTCCCAATTTGTAAAACCAACCATCTTAGTTCTTAAAGTTGGTTAGCAGGGCTTATATGGATACCTACAATGAAAATGAAATTGATGTCTTCTTCCTAATGGTGAAAATTCAACTTTGAGCTGAGAATGCCTTGACAGTGTTGAATCTGGTAACAGCTGGCAAGTGGAATGGAAACCACCTACTCAGCACTTTCAGATGTTGGATTACATTTGGAGGAGCATCCTTTGGCCAGATCATCCACAGTTTATTTTTGTCTGCAATCCTTTACATTATTCATATTTCACTTTTCCCTGTCTCGTTGACTTCAGTCTTATAGTGTCTAAGAAAGTCAGCCTGCTTTAAGAGCTGTAATATGGTCAAGGTCATGAGAATGAAGAATTAGAAACTCTCACAGATCAGAGGAGACTAAGGAGACATGATGATGAAATGCAATGCTGGATCCTAGACTGGATCCTGGAACATAAACGAGATGCTAGTGGAAAAACTAGAAATCCAAAAAGTCCAGGTTTAGTTAATAGTAACGTACTAATGTTAGTTTCTTAGTTTTGACAGATGAAATGTGGTTATGTAACATGAGGCAAAGCTGGGTGAGGGGGTATACAAGAACTTTCTGTACTGTCTTTGTAACTTTTCTAAAGTTCTAAATGATTTTCTAACATTATTCCAAAATAAAAGTTGACTACCAAGAATCAGAATTTTCAAACCAGACAACATCTCAGAAATTGGGTAGTTTAATTCCCCTCATTGATAGCAGGGATCTGAAGCTTAGAGAGGTGACTTACCTGTGGTCTCCCAGAAAGTTAGATAATGTCAGAGAACCTCGATTTCTATCCTCTTTTCACTGTGCCAACTAGACCTAGCTTTTAGAAATCTCTGTGCCCCTTTCCACAAGGTCAGTCAGTCTTCCTGGCCAGCACAGGGATGGACCTAGTTGGTGACTGGCCAGGGTGAACAGTGCAGGTGTATAGATTCATGGGCTGCATGTGATACACTCTGTTGATGAAAAACATCAAAAATGTTTTGTATTTAGCAACTGTAATGCAGTTTAGGAGCTGTCCCCCTGGACGCTTGTATCTAAGAGTTACTGAAATGGGAAAAAAGTGACTTGCAGCTGGCTTAGTCTTTTCCATTCTCCATCATCATGTCCTCTGTGTAAAGAGGGATATAAATAATAAAGGATGTCCGTGGCTTGTGGGAGCTAGAAGGAGATACCTGCCCTGCCGCATGCTTCACTGCTCTAGAGGAGCCAGCCATTTTGACTTTGCAGTTAGTTCTGATTATGCACCAACTGTTTGCAAAACTTATGTAAAATATGACTAGAAATGGGATGGCTTAACGCCTTTGGCATATTTGCCTCTTCAGCTTATCACAGAGTGTGGCAGAGAGAAAGTAATTTCCAGCTATTAATTCAATCAGCAAGGGTCAGACAGCTAGAATTCCTGAAAACAAATCCTGTTCTTTTCTGGCCTCTGTGGACGCTGATGCTTTCCAGTCTTTTAATTCCTGGAATCTTACAAATCTGTTATTAAAAAAATACCGGCATAGTGGCATATTCACGGAGTCTATGTCACTGGTTAGTTATGGCTAATCAAACTTTTGTTTAATCTACTTTAACACAAGCATCTTGTTAAATAGAGTACTGAGTATGAAATCTTTTCGTCCAGGTAGAACAGCCTGGTTGCTCTGGGCCCTGTGGCGGAAGTGCTCTCCTGAGGAACGAGTTGCTTAGCTCACCCTTGGCAGGGCTCCGAGTAAATGGTGGTTCCGCAGTCACAGGTCTACCGGATTGGGGTTTAAGAGTCATGAACAGTTTTTAAAGTATTTTAAATAATTTTTGCTTGATCTTCAAGGTTAGGTGGAATAGTTGATTGCCTACATTTCCCTAAAGCTCTTTTAGTTTTATTTTCTTTTGACGAAAGGAGAGACTGACAGGAGATTGTGAAGATAATGGAAACTTTGAAAAACTGTACCTCGCTTTTGTTCGGTCCGAGATAGGGTAACTTTGGGGAAGTGAAAGTGCTATAAATGGGTGCACATGCCTTCAGTGTTTTTAAGAACTAGCAGAGTGAACTTGCTATATCAGTTAAATATGACCGAGTATGTTTTTGTGAGGTCACCGAGAACTGCTGTCATGCCATTTAGGACTTTCAGTTTGTTCTTGGATGATTTTAACAGTGTTTTTATTTTAAAACTTCCTTTAAAAGAACCATCTCCTCCTTTTTAGTATTTATTGATTTATGTTGGGTTATTAGAGGAGAAAATGTCGTTTTCATTATTTTTTTCTGTTTAACTTACTGAAAGCAGTAGTGAACAAATTTCTTAAAGTTTTTTTGGATAGGCCAATTTTTGTTTTTATTTTTCTGTATTGCTAAGTAATAAAATCAAGTTGCACAAAACCTGTGATAGGACCCCCATTTGTGTTAGAATGTATATACATACATACAGATGCATAGAAGATTTTTAGAAAGATACGTAAAAAATTAAATGTTAGTAGCTTGTGAGAAGAGGGAGAGTGGTATGGGGGAATTCTTTTTACTTCCTATCCTTCTGTACTATATTGATTTTTTGCTATAAGCATGTCTTTTTAAAATAATTTTTAACCTTGTGATTTCTAAGGTAGCTTTTTCTCACATCACCTACCTTTTAGATGTTCTTTGAGCAGCCTCTCAGGACTTCCCGTATTTCTCCCACTGATACAGGGAATATACTATGTGGGGTTTTTTTCCCATCTCACCCATCTAATGACTTTGGTTGTGTCTGTCCTACTCCCACTCTCTGTGTTTCTTACAGGTGATAGAATTTTGGACCCTTAGAAGTCATGTGGTGCCTTTCCTCTTTCACAGATGTGGTACCTGAGGCCCAGTGAGGCCTTTCCCTGCCTCTTTGAAATCTCAACTAGATTGTCTTCCTTTCATGATGAGCTAAGAAAGTCCAAGATGGAATGCCTTGTTTTCTCTGGCATAGATTTGACTGACATCATTGTTCATCCCTGAGTGTTAACGTGATCTCCTGTTTGGTACCTGAGTAATAACTGACATCACACCTTCTAAGGTTCCCATCATATTTTAGGGAGAAGAGTCCCATGATTTTAAAAACACCCAGACCTGATGGCTTAAGATTTCTTGGTCCAAGAAGCTCAAAAGGCATCTCTAGCAATGGCCGCAGCACACTAGAGAGAGATGGCAGTATGTGTGGACAGCTTTGCCTTTGTTTTGATAGTTAAAATTTATCTGGGATTCCTTAGGAAATTTAAACTATGAGACTTAAGATGACATTTCTTTGTAAGATTCCTGGAGCCTCGGAGATAAGTTACTAAAATGCAGGAAATGATGCCAAAGTCTTTCTGGAGAGCTGAGGAAAAGTGTAACCTTGAGAATGACCAGGGCGGCAGAATGGAGCGAGTACGACGGTGAGCCTCACCTCACCTCGCCAGGGTCTGGGGCTGTCCAGTGGAAAACCTCATTGCCGTTCATTGACGCCTCAGAGTCCTGGGGAAGAGGAATAGGGGGCCCCTGGGCAACACATACACACCACAGTGAATGATGTCAGCTCTCAGTGTGGGTTTTCCTCACTCTCTGGGTCCTGTCTTCTCTTGATTCTGCCCATAGGTTGTGGAAAGGAGGAGAACTCCAGCTGAAATTAGAGAAGAGTTTGAACGGTTGCAGAGGGAGAGGGAAGAGAGGAGACTGCAGCAGCGAACCAATCCCAAGGTAAGCTAGGGGCCGGTGTTAATGAGGATTGTTGCAAGGCTTTATTAGGAGAAGGCAGGTCTAAAATAATTCAGTGCTGGTGGCTTTTTAAAGTAATAACATACAAAATTGAGTGGAACAAAATTTTGCTTATTTTGTCTCAGAGTGGTATCTTTCTGGAAGGCAACTCCATGGAAAGCAAAGCGTCTGCTGCTGACCCAGAGGGAAGTATTCTGAACCATAAGGAAGGAAGACAAAACCAGTCCCGTGGTCCTCCCAGAAACCAAGGAGACTCCCCAAGCAGAAACGCAGGCTAGCTCTCTGAGACCTTGTCCTCTAGTCATGCTGCACAAGGCCTTGACATGTGACAGTCAGTTACAGGGCAGTATCAGGGAAAGGACAGCCACCTCACCACACATGGAGGCAGCAGGATTTCTTGGGCCAGTGAGGATATGGAGAACCAGATAATATAGAAGGTTTGGAACATTTCCAAACTGTTTTAAGCAGGGGCCCATGCTCTCGTTTTCCCATGACAACAGTGCCGTCAACACCAGTCAGCAGGCTGTTTGGGCAACAATGAGGTGACTTTCACTCAATTGAGTCCCCGGTGGAGTTCGAATCTTGTAACCCAGCGCCGCGCCTGAGTCTGAGAATTGCCAGCCCTGCATATATCTTTTTCCTTTGATCTGTTAGGGAAGCAAATTGTCTGAGTGCTGCCCCAGCCCCGTGGCAAATAGGCTATCTTGGTCAATTTGAGATACCAGTTGTACTGAATGACTGATGGAGCATGGCCCAGTGTTCCTGTTCGACTGTGTTAAGAGGACTCGGTGGCCAGGCTCTGTTGGTGAGGTCAGAATGGCCTGGCAAGCAGCCTGAGAATCTTCTAAAGAAAAAGAACAAATGCTAGCTTGCAACTGGGAAGCATGATAATACGAAATTCTGATCAAATACATTCCAGAAAATGGAATTTTTGGAGACCCCTGTAGCATTTAAAGGCCCGTATATTCAGAACACTCCCGTTTATTTGAAGTCTACCTTTCGAAGTATATTTGTAAATGCCACTGCAGCTCCTTGCCACCATCCCTCCCCTTCGACAGATGCTGGCTTCAGTAGTGCAGAGTTATCTATTTGTCAGATGGAGGTAGAGAATTGAAACGCTGGCTGAACTGACTCAGGGAGTGTGTGAGATAATTGGGAGAGTTGATAGTCTCTGAGGTGCCCTGAACTGTGCTGGTGGGTTCCCTTCTTGGATCTCCCAGCCGGTGCTCGGGGCCAGTGCACTGTAGGGAGGTCTGGTGTGAAAGGTTAGTGCTGGCAGATGGAGGTGAGGGTGGAGGAGATGGGGTGGGAGCCTGGCAGGAACAGGCTTGGCTTTGGTACCTTTGCTGTTCTGGCTGGAGTCTTTGCTGCATTCAGAGCAATGAAGGGGAAAGAGAACATCACAGTAGCCTGAGCCTCTGTGTCCTATGATAAAATTGGCCATCTGGGTGTGTGCAGTGATTGCTTATTGGGATTCTATAGAAATGTGTCTCCGGGCCATGTTTCTGTGGAATGAGGGAGCACAGCTGTGACCATTTCACACAAGCATGCAAGTTACTGTAAAATTCCCAATACTTTGCTACTTCCATAAACTGCTTCCAAATAAATAAGATATTTTCTAACCAGAAATACTGAGTGATAACCAGATGTTGGCTATGTAGCATTTTGAGGGAAGATTTTGAGCTGTATCTTTCATTCCCTTTCCGAGTGTTTTGCTTTTCAAGATGAGCAGAAACGTCTGGAACCTCCTTATCCTAAGAAGAAAGGGGTAATCTCCTCTTTTAAGAAGCCCACAGGGAGAAAGACTCTTGGCGGCCTTGAGGCTCAGCACTGGCCTGTCACCTCGACCCTCACAAAGGATCATGGCTTTTAGGGGGTTGACAGACTAGATAACATTGTGATGCTGCCATCTGAAACATGGCTGGATAGTTCTCTCCATTTTCATCAGGAAGAGTTTGTTGGGTAGGGATTTTCCAGTCAGGTGTGTGTACCAAGAACAGGCAAAAAGGTCGAGTGGGGAAAATTCTAGGTTAGAAATATGGACCCTGACACAGTGATGCATGACACAAAACAAACCATTTGACCTGTGTTTAGTTTTCTCATTTGTAAAATGAGGAATCTCCTCCAACTACCACACCAAGTTGTTAAACGACTGAAAAAATGGGAAATAGATGTTAATTTATTAGAGAGAGGCAAGCCTGCTAAATAAATGCAAGTTGGTACTAGCACCAAGGTGAGGTTAAGAGCTAAATTTTGCTTTAGTGTTTCATTTGGCACTACGTGGGAAGTACTCAGCTTCGTCAGGCAATTCCTTTGCCCATGGTGTCTGGGTTGGGTGGGGTCTCTCAATTGGGGTTTGAAAATGGCCCTCTGACGACACCATCAGCCTTCTGCTGTGACAGAGGCCAGTGCTGTTCCAGTGTGGCCAGCCGCCTGCGAGTCTTGGTTTGTGTGAACTGAGCTTTGGAAAGCACTGTAGGACCCAGAAGGATGAGTGGAATCCCACCTCCAGTGTGTGTTCAGCCAGTGGAATGCACACGTGCGTGCGTGCGCACACAGGAGGCGGCATGGTAGAGCTTTCTACCTGGAGTCAAGAGTCCTGAATTGGGCTTTGGATTCCACCCTCCAGTTCTCTGCCCTCGGTCAGGTTACTCCTCCAGCCTTAGCTCACTTCTTGTGTGAAATGAAAAGTTCACCACAAGGTCCACTGCTTGGGGTCAGAAGGCCCCAAGTCCCCAAAGTTCTTAGTTGCCTTTGTTTTCTGTCTTTGCTGAGTGGGAGCAAATTCTTCTGTATTTCCTGCTAGAAAATGCCAGGCTCAGGTTGCTTGGGTCCTAGGGTCTCAGGGGCCCTCCATATTGAGCCAGTGTCGGGGAAGGAATTTATGGTTGGACGGATGATGAGGTTCATCTGCGTCCACGAGGACTGTGTGTAACTGGAATCTAACTGGACCGCCTTGGCCGTCCTACCTTCGTCTTTAAGATCTCTTTTATTTGCATAATCCATCTACATTTCTTGCCTCTTAGAGACTAGGATCGTACAGTAAGGTTGTTCTGTGCTATGGTCACTTCATATTGATTATATTAATTCCTCTCATTTGTTAATACCCATAAATCTCTCTCTCTGGATGGCAGCCACTTTGAGAGTTGGATGACAAGATCTCAGACAGTGTCGTTGGACTTTATTACTGCCTTCTTAATGAACTTGTTCGGATTCCACGTGAAGCAGAGCCCTAAGTTGGGGATTGTTTGAGGGGTGTGGTTGTCTGTCTCTGAGGGTATAGACTGCCTTCTTTTTACCCTGTTATGTAACAGTTCATGGAGATTGTTACGCTGTTTCTTGGACCATTCTGTTCTCCTTTCAGTATTACAGAGGCTGACATAAATTCCTTGGCAAGACCTCCTTTCTGATTTTAGAAAGGCCAGCTTATCGGTGTGGTTCCTGTAATAGCTTAAAAGCACGATTCAGCTTTATCAGAAAAAAAAATTTAAATAATGTATCAAGGAAGACATATGACCAATAAAATATTTTTAAATCTTAAAATGTTTTCATAAAGATGTATGAGTACATTACTCAATTACTTTTAAAGGATTTTTAAAAAGATTTGTTTTGGTTGCCATGGGTAATGATTATAGCCATCAGAATGTGCCTGTGGTTATGACTTCAGTCTGTTCTGTGGAAATGATTCTGATGTCATAAACTGACTCGACTTGGCTGACAGGATAATTGTGCAGAAGAAAAGCTGTTTGAACCCATATGTTTGTTGTACTCAATGGCAGGAAGGGGCAATTTACCGTATGCAGAAATGGGCTGCTATTGAATTTGAAGAAATTGGGAAGTTGTCGTATAAGGAGAAGGGATCAAGTCTGGGAAAGTGCTGTTATATAAAGTGGAGTCTTTGGGGAAGAGAAGAGGTGGCTGACTGTAGAAGGCATAGAGAAAGCTATTTAAGTGGGTGCTGGTTGGAGGACTGTTCCACCCCCATCCTGTCAGCATAATCACTTATAAATAAGAATTAAAGAGTATTGTTTATATGGGGCCGGCCCCGTGGCCCAGTGGTTAAGTTCGCGCGCTCCGCCTTGGTGGCCCAGGGTTTCGCTGGTTCGGATCCTGGGTACGGACATGGCACCACTCGTCGGGCAGTGCTGAGGCGGCATCCCACGTGCCACAACTAGAAGGACCCACAACTAAAAATATACAAGTATGTACGGAGGGGACTTTGGGGAGAAAAAGGAAAAATAAAATCTTTTTTAAAAAAAGACTGTTGTTTATAGATGTGAGGTAGGGGGCAGAATTGTTCTTGGAAACCCTGGTAGGTTTGAGTTTGATCCTCCGTAACATTGGAGAACACAGGTTTCAACTTCGATCTCAGGTTGAATGAGTCTTTGGAGACGGTCTCACAAGAGCCGCCATGGGCTCATCAGCCGTAAAACAGGCAGATTTCACATTACCTCTTAACGTAATTGCCACTTTTAGTGGAATTCTCAATTAGTAAACAGTTACTATGGAGACTGCATTTGACAGAAATTCCTCACATTATCCTTATGGCCAGATAAAAAAATATAAACATGAATATAATTCAGATTGGAACATTCCTGGCTGAATGAACAACTGATTCTATTCAAAGAGGGTTAATTAGTGCATCATTTCCAACCTGGCGAGAGTAAGGGGTAAGGAACTTTCTAGCTTGCCACGCTCAGAGTTTTTATGAGTGATGTCAACGAAGATGTGTTTGTCACATTCACAGGTGACCCAAGATGGAAGGACAAAACCGAGATCCTAAAAGATCTCAGTGAACTAGAATGGAAGGGATAAATGTGCTAGCTAAGAGAAGGCGAGATGGGGAAAAATGGTGGTCTTTAATTGACTCACCGGCTTAATATTAGCAACAATTTAACATCTTTTGTTGGTTGGAGGTGAGTATGGTCAAGATGATCCATTTATTCACAAAGTAATTTAAATTGGGTGACTGTAAGGAGCCAGGCACTCTTCCAGGTGTGGACATGCAGCAGAGAATAACAGTGCACAAGACTCTGCCCTCTCATGAAGCTTAGCAGTCTAGTTGAGAGAGCCAAATAATATGCAATAAGCACAATACACAAATTATATAATGTATTAGAGGATGATAATGCTGTGACAGGAAAATAGATTTGGGGTAAGGAGGGAGGGCTGCAGTTTTAAATAGGGTGGTCAGGCCTCATTGAGAAAGTGATATTGGAAGGAAGATGAGGAGAGAAGAGTTATCCCTGTGGATATCTGAAGAAGAGCTTCCCAGATGGAAGGAACAACCAGTGCAAAGGTGAAGTGGGTCTTGTATGTTCGAGGAATAGCAAAGAGGCTGGAGTGTCTGGAACACTGATGAAGGAAATTAGTAGGACTTGAGGTCGAAGAGGTACATCTTCCATTTCCCTAATGAGAAACAGTGACTAGCCTTAATTTGTGACGGGTCAAGAGAACAGAAACACCCAATAGCAGGAAGATGATTTTGGCTTGGTATAAGAAACACTGGACAACGTGGGCTGCTGAGGATTAATGGAAACTGCGCTTTTAATGACTATCTCATCTTGAACATGACGTGGCAAGGACCTACATTGCCCAAGAGGCAGCAGGGGCGGGATATATAACTGAGATAAAAATAAGATTTCCAGGGGCTGACCCTGTAGCGTAGTGGTTGGGTTCAGCATGCTCTGCTTTGGCGGCCTGGGTTCACGAGTTCAGATCCATTCACGGACCTACAACACTCGTCAGTCATGCTGTGGCAGCATCCCACACACAAAATAGAGGAAGATTGACACAGATGTTAGCTCAGGGCTAATCTTCCTGAGCAAATAAATAAGTTTTCCAGCCTGTTTACAGAGCCAGTCCGGGAGTAGATTCTGGGCTGGCAGATAATGCTCCCTTCTGGGCTGGAGAACCTTTGGATCAGGAATGGTTGGGCTTTTGATGATGGCTGGTGGCTGCCAAGAAGAGGCTGGGCCCCATCTCTCCTACTCCAGGCCCTGCCTGTGAGTAATGGTGTCATTTGGTTATGTTGGATCCTCCTGATCAAGAAACATGTGAGACTAGACTTAACAGGCACAAGAAGTCTACTAACTTTTAAATATGCGTATCAGAACTTTTTGAGATGTTAATAGTCTTTAAGTAGCCTCTAGTTTCGAAGTCTAAGGTGTGGGAAATTTTTTTCAGTTTTTTTTTGTCGAAGTAATGTAGTCATGCATCGCTTAATGACAGGGATACGTTCTGAGAAATGCATCATTAGTTGATTTCGTTGTGTGAACATCATAGAGCGCACTTACACAAGCTTAGGTGGTACAGCCTACTACACACCTAGGCTAATGGTACTCATCTTATGGGACCATCATCATATATGTGGTCTGTCGTCAACCGAAACATCATTATGCAGCGCATGACTGTATGAGTAAATAGTTTAGAGAGGCAAAGAGTTGTTAGACTTATACCCTTCCCACCCCTCCTTTCAACTCCTGACTCCTGTTGCCCGGAGGCGGCCACTCTGAGCTCTTTCTTCTGAAATTTCTTCTGCATTTCTAAATTGCATATTTATATTGTTCTCTCTTTGTTTTTTCAGTTTTAGTAAATATCTCCTGACCTCCTGCCAGAAAAGATAAGGATATAGTTCCCCAACATGGTACATGTTTTTCTTTCCATCCATTGTAGTTATAATAGTCTTTTGGGTTAAATTAATATTCACTGTATAAATACTCAGCTGAGCCAGACAGTAGACCATGATTACCTGACCTTTGTTAATATGCTTTTTCCTCCGTGGTGTTAATAATTGTCTCATTTGGTTCCTTTTGATTCGTTTTCTATAAATCTATCACTAATTGATTTCCAAAGTCTGTTGAAACTGAAACTTTCCTCTCAGTTTCGTCTGACACCACAGGCCTAGAAATTCATGGGAAGGTAGAGGGGAGGGCTTTGGTGCTTGAGCTCTAGAGATGGATGCCCTGGGTTCCAGTCCTGTCTCTGCCACTCACCTTGTCAGCTATGGGACCTTGAGCAAGGTACTTGACTTCTCTGTTCCTCAGTTTCTTCATCTGTGAAATGGAGCTAATAGTACCTACCTCACGTTGTTGATGAAAGGATTACATGGAATAATGCATGTCAAATACTTGAAGAGTTCCTGGCGCACAATAGGCATTCATCAATGTTATTTTTTATTATTAATGCAATATCTCTTATTTTTTTTAAGGATATTACTTACAGATTTCTTGCCATTTTCTTTGGCATTTGTATCCTCTGCTTTCTGGTTCTTTTTGATCTTTACTTGGTTTCAGACTTCGTGTTGGAGGTTTTCCTCGATGTCTGACAGTCCTTGGCTGTCTGCTCGTGAAGAGTGAGGCAGTGAGGCTGAGTAGCTGCTCCTTGTATTGGCAGGGCTTGTCACTGACAGGCTTCACTCTGGGACGTTTGGAGACTCCCTGCCATGGTTGGTGTCTAAAGGCCTTTTCTAATTAGCAGATGATTCTTCTCTGAGAGGAAGCTGCCAGTCTCCCGCCTGGCTGACGGCAGTCTTGTTGCTGACTGGGGTAGGAAGTTTGGGAAGCGACTGTTTGGTGTGCAGAGTTTCACTTCACCTTTGTTTCCAGTATGTGCCCCACACCTCCGCAGCTGTACCTGGAACGCCTTCTCTTTTTTTTTTTATTTTTATTTATTTATTTTTTTGAGGAAGATCAGCCCTGAGCTAACATCTGTTGCCAATCCTCCTCTTTTTGCTAAGGAAGACTGGCCCTGAGCTAACATCCGTGCCCATCTCCCTCTACTTTATATGTGGGGCACCTACCACAGCATGGCTTTTGCCAAGCACTGCCATGTCTGCACCTGGGATCCGAACCAGCGAACCCCGGGCTGCTGAAGCGGAATGTGCGCACTTAACTGCTGCGCCGCCGGGCCAGCCCCTAATTTTTTTTTTTTTTTAAAGATTTTATTTTTCCTTTTTCACCCCAAAGCCACCTGGTACATAGTTGTATATTTTTAGTTGTGAGTCCTTCTAGTTGTGGCATGTGGGACGCCACCTCAGCATGGCTTAATGAGCCATGCCATGTCCGCGCCCAGAATCCAAACCAGTGAAACCCTGGGCTGGCAAAGTGGAGCCCACGAACTTGGCCATTCGGCCACGGTGCCAGCCCCATGGAATGCCTTCTCTTGATTTCTCCAAAAAACAAGCTTCTGTCACTTGTCTCCTTGGTGAGTGGGAGCTCTCCCGACTCCTGGGGTACCTGGTGCACCCAGATCCTGAGCCGGCAGACACTTGGATTTCATCTTTCTCTGCTGAATTAGTTACCATCTGTCCATCCAACTCTGTCAACTTCAGCATCTTCATTTCAAGGACTGTCAGAAATGGAGAACAGATTTGGGATAGCCATAGCTTGGGAAGAGGGGGAGGAAGGGAGAGGGAGGAGGTGGGTGTGGTTATAAAAGGGCAACACAAGGGATCCTTGTGGTGATGGAAATGGTCTGTATCTTAGCTGTAATGGTGGATACATGAACCCATGTATATGTGATAAAATTGTATAGAATATACATACCACAAATGAAAAATAAACCTGAGGCACTCTGAATAATATCATTGGATTGTATCCATGTCAGTATCCTGGTTGTGATAGTGTACTGTAGTTTTGCAGGATGTTATTGGGGGAAATGAGGTACATGGGATCTCTTTTATTATTTCTTACAGCTTCATGTGAACCTACAATTATCTCAATGAAATTTTCAGTTAAGAAAAAAGACTGTCAACTAGCCCATGGTTCCCAGAGCCAGAAGGTGAACTCAGCTATGTCACAATAATACGTTTGCTTATTAGAAATGTAGATTCTCGGGCCCTACCTCAGAGCAACTCAATAGCAGGAGTCTGTCAGGCTGCTGCCTGGGAATCTGTATTTTAACAGGCTCCCCAGGGAATTCAGATGAGTGGCTGATTTGAGAACTGAATTTGCAGTAGTCTGCAGATGAGAGAATGAAAATGTACCTTTTTTGCGGTGCTTATTTCTATTTAATGGTTAAAGTAAAAAGGGTTGACTTTTTGTCTTTTTTTTTGAGGAAGATTAGCCCTGAGCCAACTGCTGCCAATCCTCCTCTTTTTGCTAAGACTGGCCCTGAGCTAACATCCATGCCCATCTTCCTGTATTTTATACGTGGGACGCCTACCACAGCATGGCTTTTGCCAAGCGGTGCCATGTCCACACCCGGGATGCGAACCAGTGAACCCCGGGCCGGCGAAGCAGAATGTGCGCACTTAGCCGCTGTGCCACTGGCCCGGCCCCAAGGGTTGACTTTTGAATGGAACATTTGATAGTCCAGCAAGTCAGTGATCCAGTGGGATTGTAGTTTATAGGTTGCATTAAATACTTAAAAAGGTGATCTCTTCATCTGCTTCCTCTTGTATTTAGCTCCTTGAACCTTTAAACTTTAGCAGTTTGTGATTTTTGTTGAGTAGCTCACAACTTGAGAAATTAAATCAGATTCTTTAGACAACTTGTGTTACACTCTTATTACTGTGACCTGATTGTTTGAAGATAGTATGAAACTGCGGGGCGGGGGGGCTTGTTCCCCATACAGTCTCGTTAGCTCTAGTGTAAGGGGGAAAAAACTGCCCTATACTATGGATTGAATCTTTCAGCTCCAAAAAAGTCACAAAGGCCTCACTTGAGAATCTGTAGCTGCTGGCCGTCCCACTGACGATTTTTCCGTGGTATCATCATTGTAGTAAAGGACTACGCATAACTTGTCATTGTTGTCTTTTTCTGCTCTGAGAGCAGAGTTAGGTGCCCTAGAACGAGGGTTGGCAAAGTGGCCTGCTGCCTGTTTTTGTCCTGCCCATGAGCTAAGAATGGTTGTTACATTTTTAATAGTTTTTAAGAAATCCAAAGAAGAATAATGTTTTGTGACACATAAAAATGATATGAAACTCAGATTTCAATGTCCATAAATAAAGTTTTATTGGAACACAGCAGAGCTCACTCATTTCTGTGGTACCTGTGGCTGTTTGCGCTGCGGTAGCAGAGTTGTGTAGTTTCGACAATGCTTGCCCACAAACCTAGAATACTGTCTGGCCCTTTATAGAAGAAGCGTGGCGACCTGGCTCTGGAACAGTAAGCTGAAGTGTGTAAGTATTTTCCTTTGTAAACTCTTGTTATTTGAAAAATGTGGTTTAATAGCAATAACAAAAGGACATGAACCTGCATATATTCAATTAGAAGTTGTTAGGAAAAATCTAACCCATTAATTTATCCAGGATTAGATTTCTGTTTATCTTTTTTTTTCCCTTGATCTTTTTTGATCTTCTGTCAGAATTCAAATCTGACTTTCATTCCTCTCAGTGACTTCTAGTTGTATAAAAAAGCATATTATCTTGAAAGAGAAAATGAATTGTAAGTTGTAGCCAAACTTCTTTGACACGTAGAGAAGAATCTATCTAGTTCTGGTACTCTGACCAGTCCATTTTCAAAAGATTATTTCCTTGAAATGGAAGACGAGCAGAAGGCAAGCATCTGAACCGCTTTCTGAAATGTTAAAGACATGCCCTTGAAACTCAGAGCGACTCGACCATTCTCTGGGACTGTTTCCTCTGGCATAGTTGGCATGTGAGCCTAATGTTCTTCTCCGCTCTCTCGACTCTTCTGGGTTAGTCCTTCTCCGTAGACTTGGATCAGCACCAGTGGCTGTCGAGTCTCAAAGTCACTGACTCGTTGGAGTTTTCGGTTATTTTGGCTTTGTTTAAAGAAACAACAAAATGGTTGAAAAAGTGATGACTTGAGCAAGACTTTTAACCTTCTAAAGGCCTCTCTACCCTCTGGTGAATCAGTTGATTCTCAGTGTAGAATTAACACAAATATTCAACATTTACAAAGTTTTCTTTGGGAAAGGAAATAAAACCATATTTAACATTATTCTGAAAGTTTTAGCCAATACAGTTAGACAAATAATAAAAGATATAAATATTGAAAGGGCTATCATTATTTGAATATGATTGCCTGTCTTTAAAAACCAATTGAAAACTGTCAACACTAATGAGTTGAATGAGGTGGCCAGTTACAGAATATATGTCCATAAATCATTAGTTTCTGCCATTGCTGCCGTTTCGTCTCTTCATGGATTGTGGAGTAGCCTCTCCTGACTTCTCTCTCTGCTTATTCTTTGCCCCAACACAGCAACCAGAGCAAGCCCACAGAATTCAGGTCAGACCAGGTCATGCAACTTGAAATGCTCCACTGTCTTTGCCATCATTCATTGTAAGCCAGCGTCCATAGGGTGGCCTGTAGACAGGGTGACCATGTCTACATCCAAACCAGGACATTTTGGAGACTGAAAAGGGGTGCTTAATTAAATTTCTACAGTTTTTTGATATATTTATTGACCCAACACTGGTTTTATTAATTGGAGAACCTGTGAAAAGGCTTATCAAAAAGTGTTTTCAGGGGCTGGCCCAATGGCATAGTGGTTAGGTGCGAGTGCTCTGCTTCGGTGGCCTAGAGTTCGCAGGTTCAGATCCTGGGCACGGACCTACATGCTGCTCATCAAGCCATGCTGTGGTGGTGTCCCACATACAAAATAGAGGGGATTGGGACAGATGTTAGCTTGGGGACAATCTTCCTCACCAAAAAACCCCACAAAACTATTTTCAGAATATTTCCTTTAAAAAATATACCTGTGTATATTAAAAGACATTTTGAAAATTATATTGATTATGTGAACATTAAAAGTTAGCAGAAGCAGAATCATTGTTTTTGGCATATGTTCACATACTTTAATCAGTTCATCAGTTATGTTTGTCTCTGGTGCTGTGTGTTCTGGTTGTGTACTGCCGCATAACAAACCTCTCTGACACTTAGCGGCTCACAGGAACAATTTGACTTTCTCTTGTGTTTCTGTGGATTGACTGGACTCAGCTGGATGGTTCTCGCACGGGGTCTCTTCCGGCAGTTGCAGTGCGATGGCAGCTGGGTCTTGTCATGTGGAAGATGGCATCTGCACTCATGTGCCTCTCACATGCCTCAGCTGGGGTGGCCTGGCATCTCTCCCATGCTGCCTTCCCCACCCCCAGCTAGCTTGGGTTTCCCCTTGACATGGCAGTCTCAGGGCTGTTGGATTGTTATGTGTTTGCTAGCTTCCTCAGAAAGCATGTTCCGGAGACCTAGACCAGGCTGCAAGCCTTCTCATGACCTTCTCATGACGTAGCCTTGAGGTTTCTACCATCATGTCCACTGCATTCTGTTGGACAAAAACAAGTGCCCAGGCAAGTCTGGAATCAGGGAAAGGACACTGTGCAAGGGCAGGATGGCAGCAGGCATGACTCACTGAGAGGCCTCCTCTACACTCTCACTTCCACACTGTGTCACCCTATGTTTCTGAAGACTGTACTTTCCATGTCTTTTTTCTTTCATAACATTGCCCACCCTCTTCATAAAAGTTGTGTTTATATTTAGTATTTGAAATTTTTACATACATCTCTGTATATCATAGTATTCTTTTTCTTTTTTAAGTAGGGCAACCAAGTTACTTGAAAGGTTCAAGTGCCTATTCTTTTTTTCCCCCCTGCTTTTTGGTGAGGAAGATTGGCCCTGAGCTAACATCTGTGCCCATCTTCCTCTATTTTATATGTGGGACACCTGCCACAGCATGGCTTGATGAGCAGTGCATAGGTCTGTGCCTGGAATCTGAACTGGCGAACCCCAGGCAGCTGAAGCAGAGCATGCAAACTTAACCTCTATGCCATCAGGCCAGCCCCCTATCATAGTATTCTTTTTTTTTTTTGAGGAAGATCAGCCCTGAGCTAACTACTGCCAATCTTCCTCTTTTTGCTGAGGAAGACTGGCCCTGAGCTAACATCCATGCCCATCTTCCTCTTCTTTATACATGGGACGCCTGCCACAGCATGGCTTTTGCCAAGTGGTGCCATGTCCGCACCCAGATCTGAACCAGCAAACACCAGGCTGCTGGGAAGCAGAACGTGCGAACTTAACGGCTGCGCCACCGGGCCAGCCGCTATCATAGTATTCTTAATTGATAAAATCTCTCAATTCTGAATTTCTTCGTTTTGGAACATACAAATATTTTCGCCTAAGTATTTTCCCAAGTATTGTCTTTTTGCCTCCATTCAGAGTATTTTTATTTGACAAATTTTTAATAAACTGCCTTTATTTATGATCTTTTGAATGCTTCATCAAATTTAGATGCCTCAAAACTATAGGCGGGCCTTTCAATTTTATTCCATTCTAGGGCAGAGTATAAATTTAAATAACTAATTAATTAAAAACAGCTTCACTGAAAATTGAGATATCCAAAATGCCGTTATAGTATTTCAAAATGAAATAAACTGTTTGAGCTCTTACCCTTTTATTTGTTCAGTTTTTCCCTCCTCAAGAGATCAATTTCAGGGTATTCTTGGTTACATGCTTTGTTTTCAGTGATTGCAATTTCTTAAATATTTTAAAAGCTGCAGGGTTTATTATGCTCCATTTTAAAAAGGAGTTCTACAAAGGCTCACACATTCCTAATACACAATTTATTTTTTTTGAAGAAGAAGAAGATTAGCCCTGAGCTAACATCTGCTGCCAGTCCTCCTCTTTTTGGTGAGGAAGACTGGCCCTGAGCTAACATCTGTGCCCATCTTCCTCTGCTTTTTTTTTATATGTGGGACACCTGCCACAGCATGGTTTGCCAAGTGGTGGCATGTCCGCACCCGGGATCTGTGCCGGCGAACCCTGGGCTGCCAAAGCGGAACGTGCGCACTTAACGGCTGTGCCACCGGGCCGGCGCCCCAGTACACAATTTTTAATGCACTGCCATGCTTTAGGTTTTTCTGTATTCAGAATCAACTTCACAAAAAATTATTCTGTTACTCTGTGAATATACAGACATATTTGTACAATTTGACAACGATAACTTTGTTTTCCATAGGTAGAATATCGCAGCTTGTTTTGATGCAGTCATGCGTTGTGTGTGTACTATAACTAATTCTGACTACTTCTGCCCCACAGGTTCTTGATTTAATAAGACCACTTTACATTCAATGTGGAACTTTTTCACTGAGTTTAATGTCAGGTGTTTCACCTTCAAAAATCAAATGATTATTAAGGTTACCTGATATTCTGTTTGAAGCATGTGATTGACATTGATATAAAACTGGCATCGTTAGCAGTTGTAAGGTTCTTCTATTAATAGAACCAACATGTAAACAGCTATTGCTTTGTCTTTCATTTGTGCATTACAAACCTTAAAATGGAAAAATGAGAGAAATTAACATAGTAGAGGGACTACCAGTTGCTGTAAGAGAAAAGTCCTTTTCCACGGTTATATGTAGCTCCGCCTGCCGCTGCAGCCTTGCTTTTGGACATGATCTTCTTAAAAGAATGACTCACTGTTGAAGAATATGCTGGTACTTCATTGGCAGATCTGAGAGTTATAATTTTCATATGCTCTGAGTTGGCACTATGGATGGTTGATGTTGAAAAACATTTTGTACAAGTTACAAATTCATCAGCTTTCTGAGAAAATGGAGATGTATTACTTAATTTGTTTTTCATTAAACACACACTGTATTTAATCTCATTGCTGCCTGGAGAGTTTCTCAAAAAAGTAGGCATTGCTGGGGCTGGCCCCGTGGCCGAGTGGTTAAGTTCGCGCGCTCCACTGCAGGCGGCCCAGTGTTTCGTTGGTTCGAATCCTGGGCGCGGACATGGCACTGCTCATCAAACCACGCTGAGGCAGCGTCCCACATACCACAACTAGAAGGACGCACAACGAAGAATATACAACTATGTACTGGGGAGCTTTGGGGAGAGAAAGGAAAAAAATAAAATCTTTAAAAAAAAAAATAAGCATTACTCCCCCTCCAAAAAAAACCCTGTAAGTTTATATCAAAAGTTGCCAAATTCAGCCCACTGCCTGTTTTTGTTAGACCTGTAAGCTAAAATTGTTTTACATTTTTAAAAGGTTGGGAACAATATTTTGAGACATGAAAATTATATGAAATTTAGATTTCGGGGTCAATGAACAAAGTTTCATTGGAACACGGTCAGGCCCAGTCATTTACTGGCTACTCTGGCTGCTTTCCCCAGTAAAAGCAGAGTCAAATTGCAACAGAGACTGTATGGCCCACAACTCCTAAAACATTTACTATAGCCCTTCACGGAAAACACATGCAACTCCTGATTTAGACCATTCAGTAGATGAGAAAAAACACCGCCAAGAGTGTTGGGACTGCTCTCTCATTCTTTCTCCTACGGGACTGACTCATCTCTGCTTTCCCGCACGTGTTCACACGCACCTGGAGTTTCCCATGGACATGGCTGATCAGTTTCTTGACAGGCTCGTACATGTCACAGGCCAAGGCACCAGCCACCTGCTTGATGCTTGCTGAGCATCTCATACCTCTCCTGCCACCGAGACTGGAAGGAGTTAGCTGTGCCTAGCTACTGTATCAGCAAGCGCTTGCGTGCGAGTACTAGAATGGGAGGCGCTGCTCACATTTCACCTGGAAAAGATGGGAGAAGAGTGATGGGTTATCTTTGTCATCTCCTAAAGTCACTGTGTAGCCCACACACCATTAGAAGAGATGGTAGTAGATGCTACAAATGCAAAGTGAAGTCCTAGCCACCAAACCCACTCTGGCTTCTTAGTTTAAGGCAGCTATTGACAATAATAGTACTAATGATGATAATAACACTATTGATGATGATAATACTATTAGTGGTGATGATATAGCCATGCGTCACTTAATGATGGGGATATGTTCTGAGAAACATGTCGTTAAAGGATTTCATCATTGTGCGAACATCAGAGTGTACTTACACAAATCTACATGGTGTGGCCTATTACACACCTAGGCTATATGGTGCTAATTTTATGGGACCACCGTCTTATATGCAGTCCACCATTGACCACAGCTTCGTTATGCAGAGCATGACTGTACCGTTGATGATAATTCTATTGGTGATGATAATACTTTGTTTAAAAATGAAAATCTAGGATAATTACTAAACTAATTAAAAGAGCAGGTTAGCGGCCAGCCTGGTGGCACAGCAGTTGAGTTCGCATGCTCTGCTTTGGCAGCCTGGGGTTTGCCAGTTTGGATCCTGGGTGCGGACCCACGCACTGCTCATCAAGCCATGCTGTGGCAGGCATGCCACATATAGAGCAGAGGAAGATGGGCATGGATGTTAGCTCAGGGCCAGTCTTCCTCGGCAAAAAGAGTAGGATTGGCAGCAGATGTTAACTCAGGGCTAATCTTCCTCAAAAAAAATTAAAAAAAAAAAAAAACAGGTTAAACTGGTATTATCCCGGATAAACCCACCTCTAACGTTGTATGTGATCACCCATGCAAGACACTCCCTCCCAGCTCCTCATCTGCCTTTCTCTGCTTCTGCTCCAGCCCAGTGGCCTCCTCATTCCTCCATTAGACACCCACAGTTTAGACACCCCTCATTTCCCTCACATGTCTTTGTTCACATGTCCCCCTTCTCAGAGAAAAACACACCCTCCCAAGCTACTTTTTGGGTGATAGAACCGTTTGTACCCTGATTTTGGAGGTGGTTTCACAAGTGTATACATCTCACAAAACTGATTGAATTGTACACTTCAAATGGGTGCAGTGTGTATTATTATATTTAAACTTCAATAAAGTTTTTTTTTAAATGGGCTGCAGATGATCTAATAAAAATGTGTGTCTGGTTATGATTTTATATGTCAGATTAAAATATATGCCCATTTGAAAAGTCTTATGACAATAAAAGAAAATGAACATCGATCTTCTGAGTATGGAGCATTTTTATCAGTCAGCAAAATTTTAGCTTAGTATTTCTTGAGAGAATATGGTGTTCTGTTTCTCATAACTTAATTGTCAAATTAATTTTAGAAGGAGGAACAATTTATAAATTTCCATTTGTTCATAATTTGTTTTGTTTGCACGTCTTTATCTTTGAAGATATTTTTATGTTTTAAAGAGTTTTAAGGCAGTTTTGTGATGTAAGTATTTAGAGAAAAATGTTTAATCCATGTAGCTAATTTCTAGGTGGTTTTGTACATTCATGGGTTAAATACGGAGATGACCTGTTTAGAGCCATGAAATAGGTCCTGTTTGGTCTCTCAAAATCAAATTGCGTAGATCTTATTTCTCCTCCTAACTTGTCTTAGGCATGTCGTTCATCCACAGACATGACTGGTTTCTGACTCTGGAATCGATGGTGCTCTGCCCTGTTTTGGTTTGAACTGGGACGTTCATATTCTGTGGGCTTCGTTGTGGAGTCTTGCCTGCACCCAGTGAACTACACCAGCTGCCAAAGTGTAGTTTGTCTTATTCCACAAATACTACCCCTGGTGCTGACTGCTTGCTTTTCTGCCCCAGGGGACCATCAGCGTTGGCATTGATGCCACTGACCTTTTTGATCGCTATGAGGAGGAGTATGAAGATGTGTCCGGAAGTGGCTTTCCACAGATTGAAATTAACAAGATGCACATATCCCAGTCCATTGAGGTAAAGTGCACAGACGCCTCCCCAGTTGTGGAGGGGTTCGGGTTAACGAGGCACAGCACACCAAGCAGCTGGAATGAGGGAATCTGCTAAGGGTTGTCTTCATCTTTATTTATGAAAAGATGCAAATAGGCACTTAAAAATAAAAGCTCCGATCCCAACCTTGTTTTTTACTGCTTTGCCAACATGTTAGCAGCATGAGTGCTGGGGGCCAAGGGGGCTTAGCTACCAAGGTCTCAGGGCTCTCCAGTCAGAAAGTGTTAATGGGCTCAAAGAAGTGAAAGCCCAAGGTCATGGTGATTTTAGCAGAGACAGCAGACCTCTGTGAGTAATTCTAAGAACCAGTCTTAGTTTTAAGGCACATTCTCTTGTGTGCTGAAAACACAAGGTTTACCTGAGCCCTGGGGTCACTTAAATGTCATCTTTCTGCCCACTATTTGGATGTGGTGTCAGGCCACTCTCCTGTGGGGTACAGAGGTCTCTACCTCCTCAACTCATTTATTTATTCTCAAGTGTATCAACCTAGAACATGAAGTCCTAACTCAGGAAATTGCCCCCTCTTGGAGCTACCAGAGTCAGTCAGTATGGCCATGGGAGGGTTCTTCAGTCCCTAATGCTGGTGGTGGCGTGCAAGGATTGCAGAGCCCAGGTGTCCAGAAGTGGGAAGGCACATAGTGAAGTCATTGCAATCTGATGCCCTTGGTACACTAAGAACTAGAGGGTGGCCCTGTGTTTCCCCTGTTTTTTTTTAAATTTGCCCATTAAAGCTTTTGCAAAAGATTACCTTAGTGGCCACATGCAGTTCACATGGCAAAGTGAGAGAGAAGTGAAGCTGTTGCGGTAATTCTGTGTCCCTACACACTTGAACTGTGGAGTCACCTGCGCTTTTGGCCTTGCACTTATAATGTATTCATCAGGCTGCTATCTCTGGCACTTCCTATTGCTTTGATTGATTTATAATCAGCAAATATCACTTCCTAGGCACCCTTGACAGCTACAGACACAGCCATCCTCTCTGGAAGCCTCTCAACGCAGAATGGGAATGGAGGGGGTTCCATTAACTTTGCACTCAGACGAGTCACTTCTGCAAAGGGGTGGGGAGAGGTAAGAATGTCGACTGGGTGGATCGTGTTGTCCATTGCAAAGCCTTATTTCGAACATTTACGCTCTAAAAGCTAACCATCAAAATGACCTGGGTTGGTCACATCATTGTGTAACAGGGAACCAGATGTCAAAATTCCATAGGGTTGACTGTCCCCAGGAGGAAAATATGTTTCATAGCTGAGAAGGAATTCTCCCAGTCTGCTTAACAGGTCAAAGTTTAGGATAGAACAACCAGATTTTGCTTGAAATTCCAGTGTCCAGAAATCCAACCTGTAGAGACTCTTTGTTCCCTTTAAGCAAAAATCTGTGGGCTCTTACTTTCTTTTCCTACACAATTGGGAAGGCAGGTGCCTCTGTCTCAGTGCTCTGGTCCACTGATTGGTAGTCATTTAACAGCCAGTTCTGCGAGCAAATTGGGCTGCACCAAATTAACTTTGAAGCGTTGCCTTGAAAGTCACCCAGACTAGTAAATGAGGCAGCCAGAACCGGCAGGACTTCCAAGGCCATGAGTGCGGAACTGCTGACGGGCTTAATATCAGACCCCTGAGAACCATCTCCAGGCGCCTGTGAGACCTGCGGACAGTGAAGCAGAGCAGAATGAAAATGCCAAGTGGGCACTGCGGGGGAGGGGAGGGCTCACGCCTGCCTGCAGCAGGCGCTCTGTCGATGAGCACGGCTGCTCTGCCACAGGGAGGAGCGCGGAGCGCCAGTCTCCTCTTCGGACTTGAGCTAGGGAGATGAGGATCAGATGCGAGCGATGTTTTATTTGAAGGGGTCCTTTTTGAAACATGCCTCATTGAAATCTGCTCCCTTTGCATCCGTGGAGACAGTCATCTCCATTGGGCAAAAGTTAAGATGAGACATTAAGAATCTTCCAGCCTCTACTTTTAGAGCCCTGGCCAGGACTCATGGCACTGAGTTAAATGAAGGGATTATAACCAGAGGTCCTTACCTGAGGCTGGGTTGCTGCTGTGAGATAAAACGCCATTAATCCTTTTTCTTTTTCTTTTTTGAACAGTTAGAATTTGGAGCTGGGGATCTGCAGGGGCCTTTATTTGGTCTAAAGCTGTTCCGTAATCTCACACCAAGATGGTAAATATAAAGAGATAAACCTTCTTTGATGGTCTTTGTGGATTTAGGAGACCAGAACCTGTGTATTCTTTTTGTCAAGGTTATCTGGAGTTACCTTGTCTGTCCTCCAGGGTCACTGGGGGCAGACCCTGCACCGCTGGCGTGGAGCCTGGGCAGCGTGCCTGTTGCCCATAGCACTGGCTTGGGGGTTCTGCTTGTCCCAGCCCTGCGCCAGGCTTCCGCCCTGTGGCACGCAGTTTCCTCCTTTGTGGGGATGAGGCTCTTTATCTGCCTGGTCACCGTGGGCTGTGAGGACCCCTAGAGACTGGAAGGAAAGCACCTTTAGGGAAGTTGGTCAGCAGTCTGAAATATTCATGAACTTGTGGATCATTTCTTTGTCCCAGAGAATGTGTGTTAAGTTCTGAAAAGGTGCGTTATTAAGCAGTGAGGCAGCTTGTGAGACCGCCTAGTTATCAGACAGATTTATAGATGCCAGAGCTTTAAATTCCCACCAGCCTCTGCTCTCCTTCATCTTTGCTGTGTCAGTGATGTCACACTCCTAGAACTGCACCTCGCTGTCCCTTCTAGAACAACAGTGGTGTCCTTCCTTCCCATTTGAGGGGTATCTGTGTGAGCTCAGGTAAAAGAATTAGGTGGAAGGTAAAATAAAACCTCTTTCCTCTGGGGGATGACATATAGCCAAGGGAGATCTGAAATGGAGTATATGTGTGAAAATAAAGGTGCTGCCCTTCCACTTGGATGTGTGTCTGCCAGCTTGCCAGGTTCTGCGGAGTCAGACCAATCCCGCCCTCTGGTCTGACAATGAAGGCAAGTTCATAGGTTGGTTGACATGCGGAGAGTAGCGAAGTGTTTTGAGAGGGGGCGTGGCATCTGGGACGGGTGAAGATGGAGCTTGTGAAGTTGAGCCAGCCTGAGTAGAGGCCCAGAAGCAGTGCTTCCAGGCAGGGAGCACGGTGTAGAGAGGTACTCGAGACTCCCTGGTGTTGGTTAGAACGCGCCTTCCCAGGCCTCTGCCCTGGGCTTTGGATTCACTGCATTTGGGAGGGGACAAGGATTTATCTTTTTAACCAGAACTGCAGGTGAACAGTATACATACATGTCAGCATTGTTCTAACCCTGTCTGCTTAGGGTTGTCACCTCTGGGACCGACTAAAAGCAGATTCCTGCCCCCGCCCCAGACTGACTGAATCAGGTCCTCTGAGGGAGAGGACTGGGAATCCGTGGTTTTATCAAGCATTCCGGGTCACTCTTAAGATTGGGCAAGTTTAGGAGACACTTCATTGAGGAGACTCTGTCGGCCATTTTGTTCTGGTTGAGCCTCAAGGCGCCCGGCCATTGGAGGCCACCTGAGTCTAGGGCTGGCTGGTTTTCAGCTTTTGCAGGTTTGGAAATTGAATTTTGTCATAGTACCCAGAGTATCAGACTTGAGAACAGATTTATAAGCAAGGATGCCACTTTGTTAATGTTCAGTGAGTGTCTGCTCTTCAGGGAACCCTGATCCTAGGGTCCAGTTATTTATGAGTCCAAACCAGTGATCAGAGGGTAGTCGGTGAGTGTGGAATCAGCCCCAAGAAAGGCAGGCAGCCTGTGGAGTGTTCTCGGTCTCCCAGGGCAGTGCCTGCCTTTCTCATCTCCCGAGAGACTGTCTCTCTCTCTCTCTCTAGAACATGCTAGATAAAAATACTAGCTCTTATTACTTTGATTAAACAGGCATCTCACTCTTTATATTTTGATTCTTTTAAATGTCACTCTGTAACTCTTGTCTTGAAGTTCTAGAGGTGACTTTTATCTTTCTCTTCTTCCTGCTTGCCTCCCCTCAGCGCAGTGTGGCTAAAGCAGAAAAATGTAGCTTTTGTCCTCTCTGACTCCAGTGTGAGCTAAATGAGAGAAAACATTAGGTGGGACCTGTCAGGAGTAAGGAGTTAATTCTTAGTTCATTTGGCCATGGGAACCTATTGGAAGTTTGTGAGAACAGGAGCGAAAATGATCAGTTATATTTATTATTATTATTTTAATGGCAAAAGTGACACCTCCAGAGCTTAAGAAGGAGAGAAAGAAACTAAACTTAAGCAATCTACTGAATGTTGGGCTGTTTACTAAAGAAGGCCAGCTGTTTGCTCACCTTTAACACTTTGAGTGAAATGGTGTGAATTCTTTGTTATTGAAATGAAATACCCCTTTTTAACCAGAAGATGGGGCTGGCTCCCCTGGAAACAACCTTCAGAGGCCTTTCAGGGGAAATAGTTTACTGTACTAGTTTTGCAAGTAGCTTCAGTCAGTAGCACAGGACCCTGGAGAGACATCAGGATCACATGGGCCGTCTTAAACGTACACTGCTGCCTGGGCCCCCCCCCAGAAGTTCTGACTTAGTTGCTCTGAGGCACGCTCTGGGTGAGTGGTTCCCAAGCTTTGCTGCACAGTTAGAATCACCTGGCGAGCTTTAACCTTCCCGGCCTCTACATCAGAACGCCTGGGGCCAGGAGCCAACTAACGGCATTTTCAGATGAGCCAGGGGATTCCAGCGTGCAGCCAAGTTTGGGGACCTCCCCATGTGATTCTAAACTGCAGCGGGATTGGATCTGTCGGCTTAGGAACGCAGACACTGAGGTGCCTCTTTGGTTGTAGCTGAAGTTAGAATGAGCTGGCGTGGGCGGTGCAGATGAGCAGGGAGGATTGCTGGAGAGATTGCACCCTGTCACCCTCCCTCTGTCTCTCATGATGGAGGCTTGGTCACCTGCTTTCCTTGCCGGGAGCTGGCCCAGGGGTTAATGGAAGTGGTAGTGAGCAGGGTCTTAGCCTGGCGGAGAGGAAGGGGCCAAGAACAGCTGAGAGCCACGTGTCACCCAGGACTCTTTCTGTCTGTGCGTCCCCTCAGCTTTGTGACGACAAACTGTGCCCTGCAGTTTTCGTCCCGTGGAATCCGGCCCGGCCTTACCACTGTCCTGGCCCGGAACCTGGACAAGAACACCGTGGGCTACCTGCAGTGGCGGTGGGGTATCCAGTCGGCCATGAACACTAGCATTGTCCGGGACACCAAAACCAGCCACTTCACTGTGGCCCTTCAGGTGAGGGCAGAGCTCGCACAGGACCCATTCCTGCTGCCGTCTCGATGTGTCCCCTGTGGCCTTCACCCTGTTCCCCTTGCCCGAATCTGAGCACCTGTGGGGGTCCTGAGGGGCAGAGTTCACTCACTCACGCTCAGAGTGTTGAAATACTGTTGTTCTCAGGCTCCCAGAATAGCAGTGTTCCACTTATCTGTAAAAATGTGCCCTTTTTTCACATCTTCTGGTGAGAGAAGCCCACCAAATCAGGGTGGGAGAGAGCCCTTGTTGATAAGCAACCCCGAAGCATGCTCATGCACTCAAATGCCACTGTGGCCGGGCAGGGACACGGGGAGAGGCCATCGCTCAAACGGCAGCTGCTCTGTAGCTCTCACCAGCTGCTGCCATATGAGAATGCAGGCTCGGTGTTGCAGTGTCTTTTATTTTTCATGAGAAGTCAGAAAACTGGGTTTTTATGTGAAACCTCCCAGTTTTAAAATCTTGGCTACTGGTAAATTCTCACACAATTTGTGCAGCTGCCATATGGTGGCCCCTGCCTAAGAGGCCTGCCCGGGGTAGGTGCTCAGTGCAAGGGCATACTCACCTTACCACAAAGTCTTGGCCAGCAGCCATGCCTTCTTTTTCCCCTCTGTCTTCTCAGCTTGGAATCCCTCACTCCTTTGCACTGATCAGCTATCAGCACAAATTCCAGGATGATGATCAGACTCGCGTGAAAGGATCCCTTAAGTAAGTTCTGGCCTGGCTGACGCGAAAGCATGCCTGGTCTGTGTGGGGGTTTCTGATGGTGGAGCCCATGGGTGTAAGATGCCTGCTCGTGTTGATCTCTCGTGTCTGTGAGATCACTTGAGCGCCCCCTATTGCGAGGCAATGGGACCTACCACTATGCATTCCCCGTCCTTGAGGGACTCGGAGTCTAATGGAAGAGCTGGACTGAGGTTGCCAGTCAGCCCCTGGGGGGGTGGGGAGGGCAAGGGAAGGATGGGATGGGGGACCTAGCCTTTGTTCTGAGTGACAGTAGCCTGTGGTGAACGGGAGGAGTCGGGAGCTAAGGGGCCCTTGCTCGCTCACCGCCATCTGCTCCTGCAGGGCAGGCTTCTTCGGGACGGTGGTGGAGTACGGGGCAGAGAGGAAAATCTCCAGGCACAGCGTTCTAGGCGCAGCCGTCAGCATTGGAGTCCCACAGGGCGTTTCTCTCAAAGTCAAGTAAGTTGAACTGGATATTTCTGGCCAAGGATTATCTGGCAACTTGTAACTCAGCGGGGCATCGCCTAAGTTAAAGATGAAATAGACTTCGCTCTGAAATTTTGTTCTTAAAGATGCAGTTGCTTCTGTCTTTCATCTGTAAGCAAATGTCAAGGAGTTCATTAGCCCAACATTCAGGTAGTGAGGTCTGAGTCTCTGCGTTTAGAGAACTTCCATCTGCTCTACCAGCCCGTCTTCCAACCTGCCTGCGTCCCTTAACTACCCTCTGCCTTCCCTGATGGCCCCGCATACCCGCTCACCGACAGTGCTCCGGCAGTTTGCACACACACAGTGTCATCATCAGCGCATCTGCTCTGAATTGCTGCAGGATCCTGACTGATCTCCTGCAGCCCCTGTAACACTGCTCTCCAAACAGGCAGTCTTCTGACAGTGTAAGTCAGCGTCTCTCACCCTTCTGAAAACCCTCAGTGACTCCCTCAATTCAGGGCAAAAGCCAGACTCCCTCAGTGCCCTCCACGATCTAGCCTTCTCACCCCCTCTTCCCCGCTCCGCCCTGTGCTCCCTCCACTCTGGCCACACTGGCCTCCGAGCTGCTCCTCGAACACACCAAGCCCACTTCTGCTTCCAGACTCAGCATTTGCTGTTCTCAGTCCCCAGGTAACTACGGGGCTGGTTCCTTCGTTTCCCTCAGGTCTGTTCAAATGTCAGCCAGTTGCCGAAACCATCCCTCCTCCCCCTGCGTAAAATAGCAACCCCTCACCTTGCCCCAGGCCTTCCCTTTCTCCTTTACTCTGTTTCTTATTCTGCTTTGCACCCATCTCCATCTGCTCTTCATCAGAAGCTCTTTAACTTAACATTTTATTCTTTCTATACTACTAGAACCTGGAACACAGCCTGGCGCTTAAGAACTCAGTGAGTGAGCGAGAGAGAGAAAGAGGAAGCAGATCCCATCTCAGTGTTGGAGATGAGAACCGAACTAGGTTATCAAGATCAGAGCTGGCATCAGGCATCTCTCCTGTCAGATAACATTTGAGAATACTTGAGATTTAATAAAGAACATACAGAGAGCTATCAGATTTTCTGCATTCTAATCCCTTTTTTTTCCCCCAAATTGGGACCACTAATGAGGCACCGTTCTCTGTGATTCAGCCTTTATTTTTAAACACTTCTCCTATGCAGATGTTGCGTGATATAATCTGAATTGAATTCTAATCCAAAGAATGCCACTCTGCCTCCTTGGAAAGAGAGACACTCATTTCAGCTGAGTTTCCTGTATAATAGGCTGAATTGTCCAAATTGTATTGGTATATAAAGCAAACTTTTGCCAGAAGGCACCAGAGTTCAGCGATAGTAAATGATCTTACTTTGCTAGCCTTTCTCTTATATTCTGTTTATTTGATGAGTCACAGCAATTTTTTTTTCCTTTTTTTGGAAGATTAGCCCTGAGCTAACTGCTGCCAATCTTCCTCTTTTTGCTGAAGAAGCCTGGCCCTGAGCTAACATCTGTGCCCATTTTCCTCTGTATGTGGGATGCCTACCACAGCATGGCTTGCCAAGCGGTGCCATGTCCCCACCTGGGATCTGAACTGGTGAACCCTGGGCCGCTGAAGTGGAACGTGCGCACTTAACCACTGAGCCGCCAGGCCGGCCCATAGTCACAGCAATTTTTGAATGTTAAACCAACCTTTCATTCCCGAGGAAAATTCCACTTGATCATGACATGTAATACTTTTTATATATTTTTTAAAATTTGTATACTTTTTAAAATATTTTTTTGTATTTTATACTTTTTTACTTTTCATTTATATACATTTAATACTTTTTTATATATTGCTTGATTTGATTTGCTAATAACTTATTAAGGATTTCTGCATCTATGCTTATAAGGGATGCTGGTCTATAATTTCCTTTTTTACTATGTATTTTTCAGGCTTTGGAATGATAAAATGAGTTAGGAAATGTTCCTTCCTTCTCTCTTTTCGGAAAAAATTTGTGTAAGATTAGTATTATTTCATCCTTGTTTTATAGAATTCACCAGTGAAATCAGCTGAGCCTGAATTTTCTTTGTAGGAAGGTTTTTGATAATGAATTCAATTTCTTTTGTAAATTCTTTTCCATTTTTTTGTTTCATCTTATGTCAACTTTGTTAATTTGTTTTTTTCAAGGAAGTTGTCCATTTCATCTAAGTATTGGATTTTTTAGCATAAACTTGTTTACCGTATCCTGTTATCCTTTTAACATCTATAGTCTCTGTCGATGCTCTCTGCCTTCGTTCCTAATGTTGGCAATTTGTGTTCTTGCTACCTTTTTCTTAATTAGTCTGGCTAGGGTACTTAACTTTTCGAAGAAGCCGCTTTTGGCTTTGTTAACTTTCTCTATTGTTTTTCTGTTTTCTAGTTCATTGATTTCTGATCTTTAATATTTCCTTCTTTCTACTTATTTTGGTTTTACTTTGCTTCTCTTTCTAGCTTTTTAAGTTCAGACTTTAGGTTATTAATTTGAGACCCTTTTTCTTTTCTAATGTAAACATGTAAGGCTGTAGATCTCCCTTTAAACACTGCTTTACTCCATCCCACAAATTTTGATATGTTGTATTATCATTATCATTCAGTTCAAACTATTTTCTCATTTCACTTTTAGAAATGTATTGCTTAATTTCCAAATATTTGGGTTTTTCTAAATGTCTGTTTATTGTTTTCTAATTTAATTTCATTTTGGTCAAAGAACATATTCTGTATGATTCCAGTCGTTTTAAATATATTGAGACGTCTTTTGTGGCCCCACATCGATCTTGGTGAATGTATCATGTGCACTTGAAAAGAATGTGTATTCCACAGTTGAGAAATGAGGATTAAAAATCTCCAGCTGGCCTGATCACACAGTGGTTAAGTTCGCACGTTTCGCTTCAGCGGCCCAGGGTTCACCAGTTCAGATCCCAGGTGCAGACCTGCACACCATTTGTCAAGCCGTGCTGTGGCAGGCTTTCCACATATAAAGTGGAGGAAGATGGGCACAGATGTGAGCTCAGGGCCAGTCTTCCTCAGCAAAAAGAGGAGGATTGGCAGCAGATGTTAGCTCAGGGCTAATCTTCCTCAAAGAAACAAAAAAAATCTCCAGCTGTGACTGTGCAATTCTCTATTTCTTCCTTTGTCAATTTTTGCTTCATTTTTTAAAAAATTTGTATTTTATTTATTTATTTATTTTGATGAGGAAGATTGTCCCTGAGCTAACATCTATGCCAGTCTTCCCCCATCTTGTATGTGGGACGCTGCCAAAGCATGGTTTGATGACCAGTGTGTAGGTCCCACCTGGGATCTGAACCCATGAATCCCAGGCTGCCGAAGCAGAGTGTGTGACCTTAACCACTATGCCACCAGGCTGGCTCCCATTTTTTTCTTTTTATTGATAGCAATACTCTTTGTCTTGAAGTCTGTCTGTTATTAATATAGCTACTCTAGCCTTCTTATGTTTATGTAGTTTATCTTTTTCTGTCCATTTATATGTAACCTATCTCTGTGTTTCTATTTAAACTGTCTCTCATAGACAACATACAGTTGGATCTTGCTTTTCCATTCTTATGATGCATGCATACAGTTTCTTGCTTTTTACTTGGAATGTTTAGTCCATTCACATTTAAAGTATTTATTGGTATGGTTGCATTTAGGCCTGCTGTTTTATTATTGGTTTTCTATTCTTCTGATTTTTTGGTCATCTACCCATCCTCTTCTGCCTTCTCTTATATTAATTCTTTTTAGCATTCCATTTTAATTTGTCTGTTGACTTTTTAGCTATACTTCTTTGCATTTTTTTTCAGTGGTTGCTCTAGAGATTACAACACACATTCTTAACCTTTCATCATCTATTTAGGCTTAATATTGTACCACTTCATGTAAAATGAAAGAACCTCAGGAATATCTAGACCCAGTTTCCCCTCACCGTGTCCTTTATGCTGTAGTTGTCATGATTTATTACATCTGCATATGTTATAATCCCCACAAGTGTTATAATTTCAGCTTTAAATTGTCATGTTAAAGAACTTAAGGAGAGAAAAGTCTGTAGTTACTCACTTTTTTTTTTTTTAAACCTTTTCCAAGGTTCCTTATTCCTAAAAATCCTGAATTCCTTTCTGGTATTGGTTTCTTTGGCCTAAAAACTTTCATATGGTGTAGGTCTGCTAGTGAAGACCTCTGAGTATTCTTTATCAAGAAAATGTCTTTATTTTTCCTTTATTCTGCTCTTATATTGTATTAGTTTATTTTATCTATATGCGTTATTTTATTTCTATTTTATATTAACCAAAAGTATTTCAGTTATGGGCCTTCCTGCTCCAGAACTAAGCTGCTGTCATTGCTGTAATTTTTAAAGTCAGGTCTATTAAAGTAAAATTTATTGGGTTTTTTGGGGTTTTTTCTTTGTTTTTGTTTTTGTTTTTTTGAGGAAGATTAGCGTGATTCGTATTTCCCTAAGTGTCTAAGATGTTGCAGCTTTTCATGTGCTTATTTGCCATCCATATCCTTTTTTTAGTGAAGTCTTTATTCAAATCTTTTGTCTGCTTTGTTATTGGGTTGTTTGATTTCTTTTGAGTTTTGAGTGTTCTTGATCAATTCTGGAGTTGTTTTTATTACTGAAGGATATTGCCCCTGGATGTAGAATTCAAGGTTCACAGGATTTTTGTTTCAGCACTCTAATGATGATCATCTTCTGTCTTCCGGCCTCCATTGTTTCTGATGACAAGTCAGTGGTCATTGGAATCATTATCCCCCTGCATGTAATGTAATGTGTCATCGTCATCTTCTTCTTTTTTTTTTTTTTTTTTTTGCTGAGGAAGATTTGCCCTGAGCTAAGATCTATTGCCAATCTTTTTTTATTTTTTATATGAGCCACCACCACAGCATGCCTGCTAACAGACAAGTGGTGTAGGTCCGTGCCCCGGATCCAAACCTGGGCCACCAAAGTGGAGCACGCTCAACTTAACCACTAGGCCACCAGGGCTGGCCCTTTTTTTTTCAGTGGTTTAACTGCAGTGTACCTACATTTGGTTTTTGTTGTATTTGTGCTGCTTGGGGTTTGCTAAACTTGCATGTGTATATTTTTATTCTACATCAAATTTTGGACTTTTGGGGCATTAATTCTTCAAGTAAATATTTGTTACTGCCCGATTCTCTCCTCTCTGGGGCTCTAATTACTCATATGCGAAACCTCTCCATGTTGTCCCACAGGCTTTTGAGGCTCTGCCCATTTGGCTTTGGTTCTTTTTCTCTTTTTTCTTCATATTGGATAATTTCTGTTGATCTGTCTACAAGTTCGAACCCTTCTCCCATCTCCAATCTGCTCTTAAGCCCATCCAATGAATATTGTGTCTTTGCGCATAGTTGAAATAGCTGCTTTAAAATCCTTACCTGCTCGTTCCCACATCTGAGTCACTGGCGTGGGTCTCTGTTCCTTCCTCCTCTCTTGTTGTATCTAGATATGTAGAGTAGTTTGTATTGGATCCTGGGTATTATAAATAATACATTGTAGAGACTCTATCTTCTGTTATGTTTCTCACAGAAGTGTTGACTTTCCCTTTTAGAAGGTAATTTAGAGGTTAAACAGACTCATCTGTGTGGCAGCAGCCTAAACACAGCACAATTATTTTCCCCTTCGCTAGGCCATTGACAGATGAGGGATCCACTGGAGGTCTGTGCCACATTTATACACAGAACTTGGAGCTCTCCATCTCTGACTTTCGTTTTTGGCGACCCCCCGTTTCCCAGCTGCTGTGGTTGCCCCAAACTCTAAGCTCGGGCTCTTTGATCTAGTAGGGCTGCAGATTTCTTTGCAGTTTTAGTCATCCATGTGGTACAGACTGAAACTTGCCCCCAGGCTAAAAGCTGTTAAAAAACAAAAACAAGTGTGCTGGGGGGACCATAGCTGGTGTACTAAATTAATGCTGTATAGATTATGACCTGCCAAATGAGGAGACACAAGCCATCCACATGGGGTCAGCAGGTAGCTCCCTCTTTGGGGAAGTGAAACCCATGGAGTCGTTTTGATTTTGTGTGTGTGTGAGGAAGATTGGCCCTGAGCTAACATCTGTTGCCAATCTTCTTTTTGCTTGAGCAAGATTGTTGCTGAGCTAACGTCTGTGCCAGTCTTCCTCTATTTTATGTGGGATGCTGCCACAGCGTGGCTTGACAAGTGATGCTAGGTCTGTGACCAGAAACTGAACCTGTGAACCCCAGGCTGCTGGAACGAGCGCACAAACTTAACCTGCTTTGCCACCAGGCTGACCCCCAGGGGTTGTCTTGATTGAGGGCGCAGTTTGAATATGCTCACACAAAGGAGGTAGAGTCACAAGATGTATTACGTACAGATCCCGGACGTCGGGGGTGGGCAGTGAGCCGGGGGAAGAGCAGTCGGGAGCGAGTGAGCAGGAGGTAGAGAGCAGAGTAGCAAGCACCCGTTGCTTGTAAGGTGGTTGGGGCGGAGGTCGCTAGCAGTTTGCAGGCTCAACTCTTAAGTGATTATTTTAAAAGGGGCCCCAGGAAAAGCAAAGCAGGAACTTATGGTGAGAATCCTAAGCTCAGGTTCTTATCTAAATGTCCAGACTCTGTGTGAGCAGAGTTGTTATAGTGTGAAACATCGAGGCAGCAACTCAGAAAAACAACAGGAAACTCACCAGCGCCATTCCAGTCTTCTGAATTTCAGCCCTCCTTTTGTACGCTTGCCTTTGGTTGCTGTCCAGGACCTGAAGGTCTTTGTTCTATGTGGTGCAGACTTCACTGCTATCTGTGGGGTGATTGGTGCAGTGGGAGCTACTCAGCCATACTGGAAGCAGAACCTCCTTATTGCCTAACTTTGGAGATCTTCACACACTTCTTTCAAACAGATAAATTGAGGCCTGAGATAGGACTCTGTCTCAACAACAGCTGGAGGAGTGTCCGCTCCTGTCTTCTAAGGCCACATTTGCTCTGGTCAAGCGTTAGTCTGTTGTTTTGCCCTTGAGGTTAGCAGGTGGTGGGACCTTTCTTCTGTCACGTACATCAAATCCAGCAGCTAAACTGTGGAACAGGGAACAGCAAAGAGGAATGGATTATGAAAGAAGTAGACTTCAGGGTTCCTTCTCACTGGTCTTTTGTCTTCTGCGAGGTTCCCTTCCTGTGGCTGAGACCCACATTACCCTTCCCTGGAAACCTGACTCATCTTGGCTGTTTGGTTTTTTTCTTTTCAGGTTAAACAGGGCCAGTCAGACTTACTTCTTCCCTATTCATCTGACGGATCAGCTTCTTCCCAGCGCTGTGTTCTATGCCACCGTGGGGCCTCTCGTGGTCTACTTTGCCATGCATCGTCTGATCATCAAACCATACCTCAGGGCTCAAAAGGAGAAGTGAGTGTAAAACGTGTCATGGGCATGTCCCTAAACACCTCTGTGCCTCAGTTTCCTTATCTTTAAAATGGAGATGATAATAATAGAAGCTACCCCATAGGGTTATAGAAAAATTAAATTAATACATGCAAAGTGCTTAGCATGGCATCTGGTCCAGTAAGTACTCAGTAAATGTTAATATTTATTATCATTGGTGGTAGTCCTACTGTTCCCTTCATCTGTTATCCCTACTTTCGAGAAGGAGTAGAGTGAGTTCACAAAATTGTCAAGACTGTAACCATGACCACAAGAAATAAGAAGTTTTCCTTTTTCTCACTCTGACCATTTCCTTTCCTGGCACTCAGTTCAGGAGGAATGAGTTCTGAGTTCTTACATACAGGGCGTGCATCATATAGTCGTAGAAGTCATAGAAATATAATTTATTTTGCAGTTTCTTATAGATAATCCATTAGGGCATGACATTAAATCTGAGAGGTGGTTTAGATTCGTTGCTTTATAATAATCTAATTGAATAAATCATTGAGCTTAGAAAATCTGGGAGAAAGGAATGAATCTCCTTTTTAGGGCCCCTCTAGACTTTGAATCATTAGAATTCAGGGTCCTAATTTCTCAGGGGCTTGAAGCTTGGCACAAAGAATGTGCTGGGTCAAGTTTTCTGACAGCAGGTGCATGCTGCCCCAGAGCCCCTGTGCTTTGCTAAGAGGAAGGTATATTTACGTATCTAAAGTGGTATGCGTTATCCCTACCAAGAATGTTATGTAATCGCCCCAGAAGGTTGGCGGGCCCTCCTCTGCCTCTCGCCTTCTCTGACCGCTCACTCTCCTGAGAGGCCTGTCAGCTGGAGTCTTCTTCCCACAGCAGACTTCTGGTGAGGAGGTAGGGAGAGCCATCTAGGACCAAAGGAAAGCTGCACAGGCCTGTGACTAGCAGATTTGCTTGAGATTGTCTTGGAAATATTTGTTGAAGTTCTAGAACTAGGAATGCAGGAGGATCACAGACTGTGTGCTGGGCGCAGGTCCAGCGAGGGGTTCTGTTGCCTCACTGCTGGGTTCAACACACTTGTGTGTGCCTTGTGTTTTTCTCACATAAGGGAGTTGGAGAAGCAAAGGGAAAGCACGGCCACCGACATTCTGCAGAAGAAGCAAGAGGCAGAGGCCGCTGTGAGTGCCGTGTCGCTGCCACCGGATGTGAACAGAGTCCTTGTGCTCTGTGTGAATCGCTGAGAACGTTCCTGCACTGTCGTGCAGAGCTCACACTGCAGTGCCCGCTCCTCTCTTGCCTAGTCCACATTTCGTAAACTGGGGCTGTGGGAAAATACTTCACACTCTGCACATTGGTCTCAAGGGCTGTAGGTGTCAGACTTTTCTTCCCCAACAAGTTCATTGGTCATTTTAGTCTGTACATTGCTTATGGGATGCAGTACTGGGAACTGCAGCCCCTGTCCTAGAGATCAGATACAGTTACCCTCAAAAGGCAGAACAAGCTTTATTAAAAAGTGGTGGGTGGGGCTGGCCCCGTGGTGCAGCGGTTAAGTTCGCACGTTCCGCTTCGGCTGCCCGGGGTTTGCCAGTTCGGATCCCGGGTGCAGTTATGGCACCACTTGGCAAGCCATGCTGTGGTAGGCGTCCCACATATAAAGTACAGGAAGATGGGCACGGATGCTAGCTCAGGGCTAATCTTCCTCAAAAAGAAAAAGGGGGGGGGGGGCGGTATTTTCCTGTTTATCTTCCCTTTAAGTGAATTGTTTTCATGTGACATAGGATAACAGAGCTATCCAGGGTCAGTGACTGTCCCTTCAGGGGAAGGGCTGAAATGCACCCAGGCACATGGCTGTGGCTCTGAACAAAAGGGGCAGAGCCCACTGCGGTCCTGAGGGCGGCCATCCTTGTTCTTTGCAGGTTCGGTTGATGCAGGAATCTGTCCGAAGAATAATCGAGGCAGAAGAGTCCAGAATGGGTGAGAAGGCATGGTCTCTCTTGGGACGGGTGGGCGCTGGGGTTCTCAAAGGAGCACACCGCTCCTGCTGTCCAGCTGCACGGGGGTGCCTGCCGCAGCCCGCCCCTGCTCTGACTGAGCCTGTCCTCAGGGCTCATCATCGTCAACGCCTGGTACGGGAAATTTGTCAACGACAAGAGCAAGAAGAGCGAGAAGGTGAAGGTGATTGATGTGACTGTGCCCCTGCAGTGCCTGGTGAAGGACTCAAAGCTCATCCTCACAGAGGCCTCTAAGGTACAGCGCACGTGTGCCCACGGGATTCAGACAGAAGAGGCGCCTGGGGAACAGGGGTGCCTGGCCCCTTGGAATGGCCACTTCGTTGCAGTGGAATCCTTCATGTTGCTGACAGTTGCTGTACCAAGTTATATCCACATTGGAGCTATTTACTTCATCCATTCATCCATCCATCCATGTGCTCAACAAGCATTTATTGAGCACCTACTGTGTGCCCGGTACAGCAGCAGTGCATACTCTGCCTTCACGGAGCTTACATGCTGTTTATTCCTCACCATGCTCCAGAAAGAGTGTGAAGTCGCCTGTAGCACGTTAGAGGCTCACACTGGAGCCTGGGGCACGGATGATAAAGGCGAATTAAAATGCAGATTAGTTCGGGCACTGAACTCCACTCAGAGTTCCCTGAGGAAGTCCACGTGGTGGGGCTTCCGGAAGACAGGCGGATTTAGAGTGGGGGATGGGGCCACTATTGAGGGGGAAGTCTAGAACCAAACAGGCAGCTTTTTGGAATTCTCATTTCTTTTTCCTCAAGCTCCAAAGTTTGCATCTTTCACAGGCAGCTCCCAAGGGCAAGTCAAGGCCCTTCTTCCACACTTCACCTTCAGGTGGCAGCAGACAGTAGTGGTGCCAGGTTTTTCAGGGCTGTCTCAAGTCATCTTTCCAGTAAGCATCTGTGTGTTACAGGCTGGGCTGCCTGGGTTTTATGACCCATGTGTGGGGGAAGAGAAGAACCTGAAAGTGCTTTACCAGTTCCGAGGGGTCCTGCACCAGGTGATGGCGCTGGACAGTGAGGCGCTTAGGATACCAAAGCAGTGTGAGTAGCTGTCCCTTTGCAGTCACATGCCCTGTGCATGGACAGGGAGAGGCCTGCGGCCACTGATGGGGACAGGGACGTCAGGGTGTCGGGCAACAACCGTCTTCCCTCTGTATCCAGCCGGGAGCAGGCAGGCTTGAGAGTCACGACTTGCTCAGAGCCCACAGTTTGTTGCCCACAGGAGGGGGTGTCGGCCCTTTCCCAGGTGGAGTTAGAGTGAGCTCTTTGCTTGGAAACTACAGCGTGGGTGGCTGGGTATGAAGCAGACCCAGCTGCTCCTTTATGTTCTAGAACCAGCTGATTCTCGGCACCTTGTATACTGCTACTCAGCCATAGGCCAGGCAGCCTCTGGTCTGGTGATGGCTGAACCCCTTACGTGGAAAGAGAGTCTAGAAACAGTTGCCTTTTGATACACTGAGTTTGTCTTTTCTTTTACAGCCCACAGGATTGATACAGATGGATAAACTACTTGAGAAATGAGATTAAAAAGAGGCTACAAAAAATCTTTTCCTGGGAGTCTACAAATTTGGAAGCAGGGAAAAAACCCAGACATCAGATCTGTTTATTTTATATTATTCCTATAGAAGGTGGTACCATATAAATTATGTGAAGGGACACACAGGCACCCCACTCTCCTGGGTGCTGTAGTCAAGACTGAGGCGGCCCCACCTGGACCAGAAGTGCAGCACCGCAGCTCAGCCTGTGTCTGTTTTCCCAAGGATCATGTCCCTGCAGGGAAGGGCCGTGGGCCCTGGACGCCTCCAGGTCCCTCCCCAGGTTCAGGGCACGTGCTGACTGCAGCCCCCAGTAGTTCGTGGTCTGTCTTGAGGCGTTTGTGGAACATCTTGCCCTCAAACACAGGACCGTGAACTGCTTTTCCTGAAATCCACACTGAACGTGGAAAACAACATGGAAAAGGAAGGGAGGAAGGAAGGAGCTCTCCCGAGCAGAGGTCTCCAGAGGAGTGAGCATCTTCAATCAGCTTCTGAAAACCACCTTTTCCTGCTGAAATATTACTAAGTGAATCTGGAGAGGATTGTGTGGGTTTATAAATTTGCTTTTTATCTGATAACGAATGGTTTTGGAAATTAGTCCTCCCCCCCGCCCGACTCCAGAACTTCTTGAATCATTCCACTAGCACCTGGTTTGGGTCAGAGTGGTGTAACTCCGGGTCCAGGGCCCATCCCTGTCACTGGTCACTCCCTTCCAGAAGCCACCTGTATCCTTGTGGGAAAAGGCAGATGAGAGCCAAGCCATGTCCTTCTCAGCCCGCTCCACACGGCTCAGCCTGACCTGCCCGTGCCGGTCACACTAGAGTGCAGTGTTGGAATGAAGAGGTTCAGGGCGAGAAGGGAGGCTGAGTTGGGGTGAAAGGACCAGGGCGCAGACAGGTGCCAAATCCCAAGCCCAGGAGAGCTGCGCTGGCCTGCGCCTCACTCACTTGTGGCCAGCAGGTGTCGCTGCTGCTCCCCACCTGTCAGGTCCAGCTCCCGCCTCACAGGGGCCTCCTTTCTGGGCGTCTGCTCCCAAGACCCTCTTCTCTCACTTGCCTCTTCTGTGGCTGCAGACTGTTGTAGGAGCCAGGACACTCCTGAACAGCCTGGTCTGTTAACTGGGAAACAGTTACTCAGTGAGCACAGGCCCTGGATGGTGGTGGTTCTGGCAGCCCCCCTGCAGCTATTGCTAAATGAGGCTTCACTCCTTGGCATTGGTACCCGAGTAACCTCTAATGACCCCCTCCCTCCAATTTTTAAAAACAGGTCACGTTGCCCAATTCTGTAATATTTATCTCCATTTAAAAAAGTTTTTCTCCGAGCTACTGCTCTGAATGTGAATCTTGCAATAGCGTTGCGTTAAGTGAGTCTGACTTGGGATGCAGCCCTGGGTTCCCTCCATGCAGGGGGGTCTTGTGGGCACCGATTCTCTTCATTTTGTCTGAAACGGACTGTACAGCAGGCACTCTCTTACCACAATAAACCTTTCCTGAAATCTGGGGATAGTGTTTTATTGCATCTGTATGTTCATTTTAAAGTTTGGCTTTCTTTAAGATTTTTTTAATTTTTCCTTTTTCTCCCCAAATCCCCTCGGTACATAGTTGTGCATTTTTAGTTGTGGGTCCTTCTAGCTGTGGCATGTGGGATGCCACCTCAGCGTGGCCTAATGAGTGGTGCCATGTCCGCGCCCAGGATCCAAACCAGTGAAACCCTGGGCCGCCACAGCGGAGCGTGCAAACTTAACCACTCGGCCACGGGGCCAGTCCGTTTGTTCATTTTAGGAGTGAACAAAACAAGGGACACGCCCCCTCCTCAAAGGCCTCATTCCATCCTTTGTTGTTCCACGCTGGAACCATGTTTTAAACCATGAGGCTTCACCTGAGGCTGGGCTTTGGTTTTTCTACATCAAACATCTGCCTGAGGAACAGAGGGTAGACTTAGGAAATCACTTAGGCTAAGACTTCTGTTTTCTTTCTTTAACTAGAATCACATTTTTTTTTGTAGTCAAAGGTAGTCATGCCCTGCCTGCTCTTCAATGGGAAACAGGAAGTCAGTCTTCTTGGCAGCAGCAAAGCACCAGGAGAACCTCGAATTAGTGCTTGCTTGTAAATAAAAGAGAAAAAACTGCAGTGTGGGAAGACACTTTATTGCATCGTTCACTCAAACCAGGCTGGAAAGGAGGCACTCCTTAGAACAGAGGCCAGTCTGAGCCCCTGAGCGAGCCAGCCATCCAGGCGATGGGGGGGACCACTCGCTGCCATCACTGGCTCTCGTGAGGGGGGTGGGGGTGACCCCATGCACTGAGTCTGTCCCTGGACCAAGCTGCCCCTTGAGGAAATGTGCTTCCTCCCTGTTGGGGGGGGGGGGGGGGGTGTCTGCCACACCATGGCTCCAAAGATGCTCGCCCAGCTTGTGCTGAAAGGACAGCTGAGGCTGCCACCTCGGGGCGGCCTAAGCTGTCATGCTCACAGCCCCACCCACTCCCGGCCTGATGCCACTAAACCACGCAAGATGGCGTTGGAATCCTCACCGGGGGCTGGCATGCCTCACTGCCATTTTGAGTGGCAGGAGCAGGATTGAAAGGTCCACGGCCAGAGTCCTGAAACCAGTGCCCCACCTCCCAGATGCTCCGCGCAGAAAGCCCGGCTGTCTGGCTCAGCTCTGCTGCTCTGGAGTCCCCTGGAGACCTGCCTGTCCGGCTCTGTGGGCGCGGAGGCGGCTGGACATCCTCCGCATCACCAGCCTCTGGGCCTTCAAGCGCTTTCGGAGCTTTTCGTTTTCCTTCAGAGTGAGGAAGAGTTTCTTTTTTAGAGCATTTAAGTCCAAAAGGGCGTAGCTGTGATCCGATGGCTGTGCGGGGAGGGCCCTTCTCAGACCTGTAGGGCTGGCCGGCTGACTGGGGGCCTTGGTTGCTTCTGGTCTGTGTGGCAGGACCTGAGGAGGGAGAGATTAGGAGCGCCCAGAGGCCAAGGCTCTGGAGGGCCAGAGGGCAGCGTGGCTCCGCGCTCAGCCCTGCCCCGCGGCAGCACTCACTCCCAGCAGCTCTCCTGAAAGCCAGACCTGCCGGGTCGCAGCTCATTCCATCAGGAGGGTCTGGACTCGGGGCTCCATGCCACGGTCCTTGTGGTCTCAGCACCAGTTTTCTTCATTTTTATTTGCAGCGAATCCCCTCGTGCCGAGACCAGCCAACCACACCGTGCCTCCATGCCAGCCCAGCACCTTACCTGCTCTCCAGGGCGTCGGGCACTTGGGGGCAGCTGCAGCGCTTCCAGGGCAGTGTCCGCCTTCCTGCCCGGGCCACGCTCCCCGGCCCCCACCCTGGACACGACCTGCGAAGGGCAGAAGCAGGCAGCTGAGCAGCACAGACAGCTGCTCCTTGTCTATCCCACCAGTAATCCCTGCGCACTGTTCCGGTGTTCCGGGCAGTGGCCGCTGCCAGGGGACCGGCAGAAACAGCCAGCCTCCTCCTCCACAGGCCTAGGACCAGCCCCTGAGAACAGGGCGCGAGCCGGCCTTGTAAGCAGCTACCGCTGCTTGATATTGAACAGAGAGGCTTCTGCTTTCCCTTTTCTAGGAAAAGAGAGAATCCAAAACCCTAGCTGACGAGAAAGCACGACAAGCCCCCAGCTGCCAGCCTGGCAGGCAGGTGACGCTGCTCAGTCTCCATCTCACAGCCTAAGTCCGAAGGCCCGTGAGCGCCAGAGCAGACTCACCTCCTCAGAGTCAGCATTTCCGCACTGGCTGTCAGGGGCTGTGCTCTCCTTCACCAGCTGCAAGAGACACGGCGCTACTGGAGACGGGGCGAGTGGGCAACGTGCGCCCCCGAGAACCCCACGGCCAGGTACCGGGTCTCGGGCAGCTCTGCCCCCTTGCTCAGCCCCATCTTTGTCCGGTTAAACCCGGAGACCCAGCTGCTGTTCTTTTCCAAAGATCTTCCCACATCTTGGGTTAGAGGCCCATGAACAAGTCCCTATGAAGCCAGGGACCTAATTCATATGTGTCACCACAGGGCCTGGCATTCTTCTAGGCACACAGCAGGTGACTCATTTTGCTCAATGAATGGCAGCCACGTAGTAGAAAACCTCTGACTCAGAGCCTGCGGTGCCCAGGCAGCCCCGGAGCGGGGCCAAGGCTACAGGGCCAGAACCAACTTCTCCCTGCCCCGGGGGCTGGAAGCACTAAGGAGCAAGGTCACAAATGTCCCCCAGAGATCAGACTAATCTCCTCCTTCAGGGGCAAACACTTCACCACAGATGCTGAAGGTGGAAGTGATCAAACGGCTCTATTCACAAACGTGCGCGGGGGTGGGGGGGGGGGGGCACTAATCAGTGGGCAGAGAGCTTCAGCTCAGAGAGAGGAGGACGTTCCAGAACCTGCCGTACAACGTCGTGCCTACCATCCACAATGCTGCCCTGTGTACACTTGAGAGCCTGCAGAGGGTAGATCTTGTGTTAAATGTTCTTTCCACAATAAAATACAATTTTAAAAAAACACGTATATAAAGTAAAACTAAAAGGCCTTCCGTGTTAAAACAACAACAAACCAAACATGCATTCAGCAGCTCCAGACCAGAGGCTGCCTGGCCTATGGCTGAGTAGCATGCCAGGCAACGCTGCGCGGGCTGGAACGAAGCCGTGAGACGGCCCGTTCCCGTGCGCTTACACTGGAGGGAGAAGACCAAACAAGGGGGACACCGAGAGCGGCGCACCGGGATGGGTGAGGTGCTAGAAAGACCGACAGCAGGAGGGAGGCAAGGGCCAGCAAGGGCGGTGGAAACAGGTGGGGTGGGCCCTCCTAGAGGACACGTGAACACGGACTTGGAGGTAAGGCCACAAGCGTGAGGGTGTCTGGGAAAGATCAATGGGCAGAGGCCCTGACGCAGGGCGTTCTGGGCGCGTCTGCTCACAAATGGCTGCCTGTCCTTCCTCACACCCTGTAACTCAACTCCTGTTTCCACCGGCTCCCTTCTCTCTCTTTCCCAATAAAATCAGACTACCACAGGGCTTTGGCAGCCTTGGGTTTGTCCCACCAGCACTCTGCCTTCCAGGTTCAGACGGGTGCCCCGCTGTGGAGCCCACACTCTGGGACTCGCTACACCTTTAGGATTTATGAAATTCAATATAATCCCCCTCACGGCTTCCACATCCAAGTGCCCGTGAACTCTCTCCGGAGCCAAATCCACACATCCTGCCCCCCAAGACACACCTACCTCAGTGTCCCCCTGGGAAGCCTAACTCGCCATGCACAGGACCAAACTCCTCAGGGAATCAGGGAAGCCCACCCTGCAGGGGCTCAGCGAGCCTGGTCTCCCTGACCACCTCCCTCTCAACCCCCCAGCTCTGCAAAGTCCATCCACTCTGCACCTCTCCTCACCACACTCACCACCAGCTCAGGCCACATGGCTGCACTCACCTGGGACACCACAGTGGCCTCCAAACCAGCTTCCAGCCAGAGGGAGCCTTCCAAAGCCACAACCCTCACCCAAAAACCCACAGCTTGTCCAACCGTCTGGCCTCTGCAAGCAGCCTGAGCCGATGCTGTTCCTGAGTGTGCCCCAATCCCTCCCACCTCTGCCCGCACTGGCCCGTCTCCCCCCAGCACTCCACCTGCCCCGTCCTTCCGTGCCCTGGAGAGAGCCCTCAGCTGGCACGCGCGCGGCACATGGAGCACTTGAGTGGAGACCTGCAGAGTGGCAGCGGCACAGTGTCTGGACTACACGCTCCCAAGCCCCGGCCGGCTACCATGAAGGACAGGACGAGGTCTGAACGCACCACAGCCGGCTGCCTTCCGCTGGGAAGGTCTTCGCCGCGTGGCCTTGAGCCTGCAGGAGGCCCAGCAGAAGTGAAATGCATCAAGGCACACTCGCCACTCAGCCACTTCAACGGCATCCAGCTGTGAAGCGTGATTTATTTTTAAAGTGGCTTTAAACTGCGACTTCCCTCCAGTGAGGGTCATGGCCGGCAGGGCCGGCTGGGCTCGGAACCGGAGGCTCGACAGTGCTGCTCGCCCCGCAAACACCCCCCCCCCCAGGCAGGCGGGATCTGGGGAGAAAGACAGCGGTGTGTCCACCTGCGCCGGCTCCTGGAAGGCGAACTCCGTGGGCACGGCGTTGTGCTTCAGGTTCTTGCGGTTCCCGAAGGCGCTGAAGCACTCGGGTCGGAAGTGCTCGGAGCAGATGACCGTGTGCTGCTTGGGCTTGAAGTTGCCGCGGCCGATGTTCAGCACCCATTCCTTCAGCAGCTCCGGGCGGCTGAACGGGAACCTGAGGGGCAAGGAAGCAGACGTGAGGGAATCCGCAACACCCAAGGCAGCACTTCCGAGTCCCGTGGAATTTTCACATCACCACACAGTATTTTACTGGACAGCGTGGAAAATTCAACCACCTCATCTGATTTCTGGGAGCTTCTGTCATGGCTGTTTACAGCATCCTTAGTAGGAAACTTGAGACTATGAATGTGGCCAAAGGGCCCAAGCGAGCTGTTTCCGAAGCTACGTCTGCCAGGTGGGGTTTCGTTCGTTAGTCAGGAGCCTGGCCCTGCTCTTGGTGGTGGGATGTGGGAGTGAGGAAGACAGCCCGCCCTCGCGGAGCCTACATTCCAGAATGGGGAGACAGACGGTAGACCAGATGTAGACTGCGTAGGAATAAGGAGTAGGGAATGGTCAGGGAAGGTCACCTGAGAGGTGACGTTTGAGCAGAGGCTGCGGGAAGTGGGAGAGCGGGCTGTGTGGGTATCAGAAGGAAGAGAGCAGAGGCTCTCTGGCAGGAGTGTGCCCCACGTGTGCGAGGAATGGTCACAGGCAGGCTGGGCTGAGACAGAGCAAGAGGAGGGGTGGGGACCACAGGATGCGGGCCTTGGGCAGATGGGGAGTCCCTGGAGGCTCCGGGCAGAGGGTGACGGACCGCGTCCACCCTGGCTGCCATAGGAGGGCACCTGGTGGCTGCGACCAGGGTGTCAGCAGGAGCAGATAATGAGCCAGGAGATCTGGGATATAATTTGAAAACCATGTAATAAGGTTTGCCTGTGGGCCATGAAATAAAGAGAGAAGGAAGGAGTTTCCTGTATTAAGATTGGGGGGCAAAGTGGGGCTGTAGGAAGGGAAGGTTTGGGGGTTGGAAGTTTGGTTTTATACATTCGATTTTTTTTTCTACTGAGGAAGATTGGCCCTGAGCTAGCATCCACTGCCAGTCTTCCTCTTTTTGTATGTGAGCTGCCACCAGAGCATGGCCACTACTGACAGACGTGTGGTGTAGGTCTGCACCCAGGAACCAAACCTGGGCTGCCAAACTTAACCACTAGGCCACCAGGGCAGACCCTGAGGTGACTCGTAGATGCCCAAGTGCTGGAGTGGAGTGGCAGGTGGACACACATGTCAGGAAATGTCAATGTGGGGACTGTCCCTGCATAAAGGGTGGTAAAGCCATAAGCCTGGGTGAGATCAGTGCCCTGGGGAGCAAGTGTGGACGGGGACAACACAGAGCCATGCCCCTCGCCCCGAAATGCTCCAATATCTGGTGTTGTAAATAAGGAGGATCCAGCAAAGGAGACTGAGAAGAGACACTGTGACAAAGGAAGAGGCCAGGAAGTGTCCTAGAAGCCAAGTGGGAGAGTCTCAAGGGGTCAGTGGTCAGTGTGTCAAATGCTGCAGAGAGGTCAATTCAGATGAGGACGGACCACTGCAGTGGGCACCATAAGGGCCCCTGGGGACTTGGCAGACCTCTTTTGTGGGAGTGGTGGAGGCAAGAGTCTGACTGGAATGGGTTCAAGAGAGAACCAGGGGCGACTCCACCACCAGGTGCATACCCGACCGAAAAGTACAGGTGCATGCACCAGAAGACTCGTCCCAGCAAAGATGTCCAGAGCCATGTGCTTGTAATGGCAAAAAACAGAGGCATCCCCATGCGCTTCAACTGTATGACAAACCAATTCTGGTGCATACCTTCAGTGGAATACTACACAGCAATGAAAAGGAACGAACTGCTGCTGCATGCAACAAGGATGACTCTCATCAACATAATGGTGAGCAAAAGACAGAGAAAAGCACACACTGTGTGAATCCATTCACGTAAAGTTCAAAATAGGCCAAAGCAATCCACTCTGACGGACGGCAGGATATAAGTTGCCCTTGGGGACGTTGAAGGACGAGGGGCTGAGGCGGGGATGCGGTTGGGGGTCTCCTGGGGCTAGTATGTTCTAATTCATGGCAGTCACACGGGGCGTTCACTGCGTTAGACCGGCTGGGCTGTGTACTGACGGCCGCGCACTCTTCTGAAAGTGTGCTACAGTACTTCAACAGAAACGTTCACTTTGCAAAAGACAACGATGAGAGGAGGAGAGGCGGCGCAGACAAGGAGCGCAGCAGCCCTTTGGAGTGGTGCTCGAAAGGGGACAGTGAAACGGGCAGTGGCTGCCACCTTGACGGGAGCGGGCAACATTCAACGGGCCCAGCGGACGAGCTCTGCTGGGAGAGTCAGGGACGGACTCCAAAACCCCGCCGTCCTCCCCGGACTCCCGCGGCCGCAGCGCGCCCGGCCCCACTCCCCGCCCACGGACCGTCCTCCCTCCGCCACTCCACGCTTCCCTCACGACAGGAGGCCTGCAGAGGGCACCGCAAACGCGACAGCCGTCACCGTCTCTCATTCATTCAGCAAATGCATTCAGCAAATACTGGACACCTACTGCGTCTCAGGCTGCCTCTGTGGACAAGATAAAGGCCCTGGGACCTGGAGGGGACGAGTACTCAGTAACTGCGCGGTGCTAGGTGCTAGGTGCGCTCTGCCGGGGAAAGAGCCGAGACCCGAGCTCGCAGCAGGGCCGGCCCACCGCCCCCTCGCACGCGCTTGCCTGGCCGGCGGCAGGAGGCCATGCGCCCCTCGACCGTCTCCTCACGCGCCCCGGCCGGCCGAGGCGGCGCCAGGCTTCGCCGCCCGTGACCCCGCCGGCCCTCGGGCCGCCGCCCCCCCCGCGAAGGCTCGGCCGCACGCCCTCGGCCCGCCCGGTGCACCAGGCCTCGGGCTCCGGCGGGGGCCGCAGGCGGGCGGCCCGGGTGAAGCGGGCAGGGCCTCGCGCCCCCGCGCCCCGCGCCCCGCGCCTCACCGATGGAAGGTGAGCTGCTTCCTGCGGTTGCTGTAGCGGTTGCAGCACTGCCGGGCCGCGCACGACTTCGGCATCTCCACACGCCAGGCCCGGCCGCCCCTAACAAAGATGGCGGCTGCGGGGCCTGCGGGCGGGGCGGGGCCGGCCGGGCGGCGGGGCATAAGGTGGGTGTGGCCTGCGGGGCCCTGAATGGACGGGGCCTGTGGAAAGGGCGGGGCCTGCCGGGTCGCCAGGAGGTGCAGGCTGGCCTGGCTCTGTTCCAGGGCCAGTATCTCATGCGGTGCCCCCGACCCGCGTTGCTCCAGAGTCGGGCGAGCTCTGGGTGCCACATGAAAGGGTGCTCTCGGGCCCAACTCAGGCCCGACACTCCCAACAGGGCTGGCCGGTGCAAGTTTCACCCCGGTTCACTGAAGCTCGTAGCCCTCCCCTCCTTGCTTTGGGGCCCCCAGTATCACACCCACCAACAACCTTGGAGAACTGGAAACCAGAGTAACGCTCAACGCCCAACTTGGCCAGTATTTTCAAGATTTCAAGGTGTCGATAGGTAGCGTCTGGCTGCTTGAATGTCTCTGGAGGAGGTACTAGTTGACCACTAGTTGGTCCGAGTTAGGCAGACATAGCTGATTGACAGAACAGCCTCAGGCCCCTGGGAGCCCCAACTGTAAAGGGGTGGAATGAGCACCCTAGAGAGATCTCAGTCCTGCTTACAGCTCAGAGGAGGCTGCAGCTTTACAAAGCAGGTACTCACTGGGGTTTAAGCTAATCCACAATTTCATGAAGAAATTGTGAAAGCTATTCCTGTCTATTCATACTGTGATTTGTTTCTGGAGAATTTACTGGAAAGATATATTAGGGGCTGTGGGCATTTTTCATCCTGCTAAACCACACTCAGACTTTAACATCCCAAGTCTTCATGTAACCATGGTTTGGGGGCGGTGATGAAGGGAGAAACACACAATTGTCCTTCAGCAAACAGCACAAACACCTCAAGCCAAACATGAATCTCAAAGTAGCAATATATTTATTTACAAAATATACAGTTTCACAGAAACAGCTTCGCTTTATACACATAAACTTCATTACACAGAACCATGTAAACGATGTTAAGTGTCTGGCCGGGCCAAAGCCAATGGGAGGGGCCTACATTTGGGGTGACATCTTTCTCTCCCCTCACTTCATTAGCCACCAACCAGGAGCCCCTAGATGGGCCATGCCTAATTTGCATAAAGCTGATTGCAGCTGCCCAGCTCAATGGAACACAAAATCAAGGTGTACTGACTTCTTAGACACCACCCCCAGGGATAGATCTGGTAGAAGGACAAAAGAAAACGAAGGAAACAGAAATCGAGATGATTATCCGATGCCTTGCAGAGGCGTCACCAGGCACCGCACCTTCTAAGAGTAATGCAGCAGCCACCAGCGCTGGCATTTCCACCCAAAAATCACACGTACTCTTAAACGCACTTTTAAAACCTTGTGGAATTTTTTTTTGAAAAGGAGAAAAACACTTTGGAACTTTGGCTATTCTCACGGTGAAGACACTGGACAGGCAATGTCAGGGGCAGATCTTTGGCAAATTCCTCTCCAGCTTTTCCTGGATGTTTGCCCTCGTCAGAGCCAGACAGTTGTCTGGGGAGAAGGTTGTTTCTAAGCCAGCTTCTCACTATTTTTCTCTATAGCAGAACTTCTCCCTTGGGGATCTTCACAATAAACTGGGTTTCAGAAACTATTTCTATTTTTCTGTTAATATAAACACAGAATTTAAAAAAAAAAAAAAAAGGCAGTTGGCTGGTCAAGCATGAAAGATACAACGACAAAATATGGGCTCCAAGGAGCCAAATACAGTTCAACCCCCTTGGTGCTTCAGTGAGAGAATGTGGACGGGGTCCGCCTGGTGGCCCCACACAAGTGAGCCCTGTGGAGAAGGCCCTGGCAGAGAGACTAGGGGTCCATCCTGCAGTAAATAAATATGACTAACCTGGCCATTTTTCCCTTTTCATGCTTTACAAGAAACGTTTATGAAAACACATCCATCGATTTACAAAAAAAAACATTTTTGAGAACAAGTATTTGAACTGCTAAAAAGTCATGTCAATTTCGGAGAGCACTGAAGCCCTCCTCTCCTTGGAACTCCGGAACCACCAGGATCCCAGGGTTCACGGCCCCCGAGCAGGGCCCTGCAGGGGCTTCAGGTGCAAACTCCCCGGCTTCTCCAGAGCTGACCTGCGTAGGGGTCTCCTCAATCCAGGGTCCTAGTTCAGATTTAAGGAACTCTGCACAATTCAGTGGGATATTCCTGGAGGCCAACGTTACTGTATCACTCACTCACCAATTCAAACAAAGAAAAGGCTTCAAGTCCTAACCTTGCCCTGTGGAACCAGCAGGCCAGCCTGTATGAGGGCATACTAAGAATCACCCATGGGAGAGGCTTCCTCCCAATTTTTCTTTACCCCATTATGTAGAGGAACGCCATTCCCCAGTGATTGCCTAACCTTTATGTTGCTACTGGAACAAGGTGAGGGGAAGAGACAAGGAGAGAATCTAAGTGCCCCCTCGCTTGAAAACACTTTGCCTGGGCACCCCCAGGACCTCAAATGCCAACTGGAGAGAAAGGGCACCAAGGCAGAACTCTGCCAATACTTTTGGCTATATCGTGCAAAAAGACAGGTTTTTTTACATCGTGCAAAACAGGAAACTGAGTTATGAACACAGGCTACCTCTCAACCCCCCAACCAACCCCCTTTCCACAGAGAAGTGGCCATATACTGTCCCTTTTAACAAACAGAAGGAAACCTAGGGATCACTAGCCAGCCCACCGCCCTGGGGCTCCTCTCAGAGGGAGAGCAGAGAACTCCAGCAGGCAGCCACTGAGGCAGGGGAGACGGGAGACCACAAAGGCAGGGGCAGCTTTGATGGTTGCTGTACGGACACTTACGGTAAAAGACTTAGTTAGACTTGAGAAAAAGCTTACAAGTATGGCTGTCATTAACAGGCCAGGGAAACTGAACACCTCCTCTCCCAACACAGAGGAAGCAGGAGTAACAGCTAGCACTTGTTCCAATCGACGGGAGTTGGTTAACAATGAGAGCAAGAATTCACAACTACCATGTACCCTCATGTTCAGCTGAGCCAAACCCACTGCACTTGGGTGTTTAGTCCACCTCCACTGCAGAGAACACAGCTCCAGCAGCAGCTTTGGCCAACAAGGATTTATTCAGTCACTGGCTATGTACAGTTTATACCTTGGACAGCCTGTCCTTTTGCTTAGGCACCTGAATGGCAGGGGTCTGCCCGCACCAGAGCTGAGAGTTCTGTGCTCAACTAAGAGAGGGGCCAAAAAGCCCACTGTCCCTTCTGATTCCTCATCCACAGTCTCTTTGCTCGCCAGCAGTCAGTCCAGAAACAGCTTCCGGGAGCCCATTCGGGAACGGTTGGAACGGCGGATGTCAAACTTGGAGTCCCGGCACTTTTGGCAGACAAACACTTCCGGAACATTGGATTTCCGGATTTTCGCACAGGACAGGTGAATCCAAGTATGGCACTCATTACACTCTATCATGGGGCGGCCAGCAAATGGCTTCATACAGAAGCAGGTGACAAGGTCCCAGGAGTCATCATCTGAAAGAAGAGAAACACATAACAAGAGGGAAAAAACTTTTCAAGATCCCTCTCCACCAGGATCCCTCTCCACCAGGATCCCTCTCCACCAGGAAGGCCGCTCTCCACCAGGATCCCTCTCCACCAGGAGGGCCGCTCTCCACCAGGATCCCTCTCCACCAGGAGGGCCGCTCTCCACCAGGATCCCTCTCCACCAGGATCCCTCTCCACCAGGAGGGCCACTCTCCAACGGGAGAGAGCAGCTGAGCTGCACTGAGACCTGATCCTCAACAAATGAAACTGATTTCAACTTTCACTTACGTCCGATACTGCCCTCTCTGAAAATGCTGTAAATGCACGACAAAGGGCACTAAAACACGTAGTATCAGGAATTACCCGTGAGATGTTTACTTATGAGCTACATTATTTTTCTATTTTGAGGTCTGTCTTGGAATCTCAGCTGTTTCTAGCTGCAATCTCTCCTTCCTAACATCTCAGTGCCCCCCTTCTTGCACCCTTCTCCCTAGACATAGGGGGGCACACTCTGCTGTCACACTCTACGGAAGGGACCACTGAGACCCTGCTTACAATCACCTCTCTTCTGACTACCAGCCAACAGCGTGGCCGTACTTCCGGTACCACTCACCTGAGTCCACCATTATGTCCTCATCATTGCCGGTGCTGTCCTCATCCCGGAACACCACCTGCTTTCCCTGCCGGACAATAGTCCGTTTGCCTTCAGTTTTTATTTCTTTGACCTGATCAGGAGACACTGTGGCACAAGATCCACTGGAAGGCGTGTCGGAGTCCCAGCCCGAGCAGGGGTCACCGGGGGGCTGGGGGATATCCTGCAGGGTGGGACTCGTGGGGGTCTCTACATATGCATCAGCAGCTTCCAGCTTCATTAAGCTCCCCATGTACCCCTCCTTCACGGGCACGTCACTGTCCCTTCGCTTCCTCTTCTTCTTCTTCTTCAGTTTGTCAGTCTTCTTTCTGTCCAGCAGGAAGTTACTGGGCTTGGCTCGCTGCAGGAGGGTGGGCTGCAGGTGGCCAAAGCAGCGGTCAGAGACTGGCAAGGGCACCGCGGATGAGATGTCAGTGAAAGAAGTGTCCCAGCCGTCGCTGTCAATGGTACCAGCGGTGCTGTTGGCAGGGCTGGGGCTGCTCCTCAAAGGGAGTTCCTGAAAGGACAGAGGCAAAGGTGGCGGGTTCCGATTATTTAGACCATTCCCCGGCAACAAGAGCTGGTCCCGAGCAGAGCTTCCGCAGGCAGCCCCGGCCAGGTCAGGCCTGCAGACAGACGTGCCCTCGCACAACCTTGAGCTTCCCAGCTCTCATGAGCATTATTCCTTAGGAACGATGTCATTAGTACCCTACTGTGACCTTCCAGACAGAATGTGAACCCACGAGGGGCAAAACTCCTACCCTTGCTGAACCCTCAGCCCGCGTCCCAGAGCCAGAAACTCAATCAACATTCAATAAGTATTTGCGAAAAGAGTGCCCAAGACACCCTCTCAAACCCTCTTATCTTTCCACAACTGTAAAATCTCCCCTCCAATTGTCCTCCCAAAGGATGTATTTTTTTAATTAAGGCAATTTACATTAGTTTTGAGAATCTTCTGATACTTTTTCAAAAACAGAGACATCACAAACTATTGCAAAATCAAAATTGGTAATTATTACCCCAAAGCAGTGAGCTAAACTCTGTGGTTCCTTCAGATCATTCACGCATTTTATTTGCAATGGTAGCAACATTCTGTGTGGCACGAAGCAAGCATCACCCACCTAGACGGCGGTGGGAATGATAAACCTATGCTGCACGTGGCCGCCTAGGATTCCTTTCTTTTCAGCCTCATACAATATGAATGAGGCTTGTGAAGTTAGAGCACCATGGCAGTGCTGGTCACAGTTCTGCCCATTTCTTAGCAAGGAAAAAACTTCCCTTAAACTACGTGGGATTTGGGCCACGAGTCTCTGAAGATCCTCTAATACGACATGCACAACCACCAGGAGACTGCTTGCCAGGCACAGCTGGGTGGACCCGCCAACCACCTGGCTGAACTCCAGGCTCCACCACTGTGCCTCACAGCTCCCTCTCTGTGACCCTGTGCCCCCATCTTTAAAACAGGGATAAATAATAGCACCTACTTCACATCAGATAAGCGCCAAGAACAGCGCCTGGCCATTTAGAAAGCACTCAATAAGTACTGGACATTAAAAGCAGACAGATATCAAATACGTTATTTGCAGGCAAACTTTGAAAGTTTATTAAATCTTTTCTGGACAAGCCTGCATTTTCTTTCTTTTTTTTTTTTTTTTTTTGAGGAAGATTAGCCCTGAGCTAACATCCACTGCCAATCCTCCTCTTTTTTTGGTGAGGAACATTAGCCCTGAGCTAATATTCATGCCCATCTTCTCCTATTTTATACATGGGATGCCTGCCACGGTATGACTTGGTAAGTAGTGCATAGGCCCGCACCCAGGATCCAAACCAGCGAACCCCAGGCTGCCAAAGTACAGTGGGCGAACTTAACCACTGTGCCACCGAGCTGGCCCCCAGCCTGTATTTTCTGAGTTTTAGGAACCCCTTCCCAGGCTGGTCTAAGTTTCCAAGAAGGATTTCTGCCTGACTGTTGTCTGAAGTCCTCCTGCACAACCCTTCCAGACCCCACTGCCTATGAGACACTTTGGTTTCACTGCCAGCAAGAAAGGTCTCAGAAGTGCTGAAGGTTACCTCCTTCGGATAAGGGATGTAGCCAGCATAGGCCAAGACAAAGGTGCAGAATTTGTTGAAATCCTCCACTGTCCTGCGCCTCTTGTAACTGGGGGAGTACTCCTGTTAGTGGATGAGAAAACAGAGTGTGGTTGAAAGGAGACATTTGTAGCTGGAATGGCAGAAACAAAGCTAAACAAGCTGGAGCTTTTAATGTCAACCACTCAAAACATACTGCTAGATCTGCAAACATTCTAGAAACAAGATAAGGTAAGCTCAGGTCAAGAAATAACACTGTTTTCAGAAGCTTAAAAGAGAGTATTATAACGTTATGTAAAGAATACTGGGAAACTGGTTAGGATATAAAAGCTTGTACAAAAGTCTATTTCTTAGCACTCATGTGGCATTTTCTGACATTATCTATCAGTTTCTGCAGGCCTATCCAGGGCTCTAATGACCACTTTTCTTGCTACAGATTTTCCATTTTGAAAACAAACTCCTGCTGCAGCTGAAACTAAAGTATTTTAGGTGATTTCAAAAATCAGCTACTTCTTACCTTCAGAGCTCCCTGAGCCTGGGACCCTGCAACTGAATCTGCCTGACCGCCCCCACCTCCTACCGCCCTCTCTCCTCCAGGAGGCACTTCCTGCTGGTCCCTCCACTGCTCCAACCTCCAGGGGGCCAGGCACCCCAATGTTCCCCCACTCAGAACAAGCCAGAAACACTCCTGCTAGTCTTATTTGCAGGTTGAAGATGAAGTACTGGAGGTTTTGGCTTGTGTGTCCTGTCAGTCAATCTGGAAACACCCTCGACAAGAATGGATTTTCTCCTGAGTAGGAGAGCAGCTCCGGGAGAAAGAGCCCTTATTTGCTACTGAGCAAAACAACCGTGCTTTATTTCGGCTTATTCGACTAGCATATTTACTGAGGTTTTCTTTAAGCATTTATCACCCACCTCAACCCCCTCCTTACATGCTCAGCTAACACTTCCAGAGCCTAGGGCCCCATCGCCCTGCTAGAGTGATAGCAGGGAAGGAGAAGGGGGGGTGGGGGGTGGACTCCTGGGCCGGCCTAGCCCAGCCCCTCCCAAGGACAGACGAGCCCAGTGAGCCAAGCGGCACCGGCGTGCTGGCTGCAGGTTTCCTTGCAAGGGCTCCACTTCTAACTTTCTCAACTTGGTTATAACAAACCACCTTCTACCCCCACCCGTCGGGCGCTGAGACCCCGAGGGGTGCGCAGGTTAGCGGAGCACTATGCGCAGCGCGGTACCCAGCGTCTCCTGTGCTCGAGAAATCCTGCACCCACCCCCGGGAAGAACTGTCGCCCTCCCTCCGGCCAGGGTGCGAGGCCCGCAGCCCTCGGCCCTCAAACTCTCAGGGAGAACTTTTATTTCGGCGGGGAACGTGCAGAAGTGGGTCAGGAGCCCCGACGCAGAACGGAAGGCGGCGGCGCCCGCGGCCCGGGGCGGGGGACCCGCGCGCCCCCACCCCGCCCGCAGCGCCGCCCCGGCCGCCTTTAGGAAAAGCAGATGGCGGTGCGGTCCCCTCCCCGCCCTCCCGCCTCCCGCGGAAACCGCCCCCCGCCGACACTCGGCCCCGGAAGGTGCGGGGCCCATCCCGCAAGGGAGGGGGCGCGGGAAGGAGGGCAGGATTCGGGGTCGGGGGCTGGCAGGCCCCGCGAATCACCGAGGCGGCACCGCAGCGGGCGAGCGCGGCCGGCGCCGCCTCCCCTCCCCCATCCACCCGCGGCCAGACCCGCATCCCGGACCCGGCGGGTCTCGGGAGGGGACAGGGGACGCGGCGGGAGCGCCGGGGGGGGGCCGGCCCGGAGAACCGAAGGCCGATCCCCGGAAGGAGGGAGAAAGGCGGGGCGAGCAGAGTCCGCGGGCGGGGGGCGGGGGCCCCGGAGGGGGAGGCGAGCGCGCCGGGGATGGGGGCATGGCTCCGGCCCCCGCAGGGGGAGGACCCCGAAGGACTAGGCGCCCCCGAGCCGGAGGGGGCGGGGGCCGCGCGGGCCGCGCAGGAGTCAGGGGGCGGGGCGCAGCCCACCCGGCCTGGGGGATTAGGGGAGCAGGCAGGGGCCTGCGGAGCGAAGTCCCAGTCAGAGGGGGACCGCGAGCCCCTCCGGGAGGGGGAGGGGGAGTCCTCCGAGAGGCGGGAGCGCAGGGCGGCGGCGGCTCGGACCGACTCCCCGGGGGAGGGGAAGGGGTAAGTCAGGCCGGTGGGGAGGGGCCGGGGGCGCAGACAGGTCCCGGGGCTACGCGAGGCCGGGGAGGAGTGGGCGCGGCGGCAGGGGGGAAGGGGCGCCGGCAGGACGCGGACGCCCGCGGAAAGGACGCCGAGGCGAAGGCCGGCGGGAGGACGGGGCGCGGGCCCGAATGGGGGGCGGGGCTGGGCGCCGGGGGGGGGGGGGGGGGCGGGGGGGGGGGGGGGGGGGGGAGGGCGGCGCTCTGCCCGCGGGGGTCGGGCTCCCGCGAGCGCAGGAGAGGGGTGAGGGTGGTCGGGGGCGATCGGGGCGCAGCTCTCACTCACCTCCGGGTGGAAGGCGGCGGCGCAGGAGTCGGAGTCCATGTTCAGGGTGAGGGGCGGCGGCTGCGGGAGTGCAGGGGCCGGGATGCGGGCGCCGGGCCGCGAGGCCGCTCGGGACTGGGGGCTCCGGCGGCCGCGCAGGGCGAGGGAGGACCCGAGAGGGGTCGCCCCGGCTGGAGGTGATGGGGGGCTCGGTGTGTCGCGTCCCGGGCTCTGTGCTCCGGGGCCGGCGGCTCCACGGCCAAGCAGAGTTGGCGATGCAGCTCCCGCGGCCGGCGCGGCGGGAGAAGCGGGAGAGTCGCTGCGGGGGGCGGCGGCGGCGAGCGGGAACCCGACCGGCTCCCCGACCTGACGCCCAGTTCGGGCTCGTGTCTCGGGAGGGAGGGCGGGAGAGCCGTGAGGGCTGTCGGGAAATGTAGTCTGGGGGCGACTGGAAGCCAACGGCGAGGGGGCGTGGCGCGGGGGCGAGCGCGGGGCATTGTGGGAGTCGTAGTCCCCAACTTCGCGGCTCAGCCGCACAAAGCCCTCCTCGAGGACTCCAAGCCCCATAGAGCTCAGCGGCGGCTGCCCGGTCTGCGGAGGCGGTGTCTCCGGGACTTGAGGCCGCCGGAACGGGGGAGGTGCGGGGGCTCGCGCCGGCTCGGCGGTGGGGGAGGGGCGGTGCGAGCGGCAGCGCCGCGGTCTTCGCGGGGGCGGGGGCGCGCGCGGTCATCCCGGCGGGTGGGGGCGCGGCTGACGGCCTCGGTCGCGGAGGGCGGGGGCGGCGGCTGGCCCTTCCCCTTTCTCCTTTGAGACTTGGGGTTCGTGCCCCTTTGTGGGGCCGGGGTCCCCACGGCCCGGGCGGGAGTAGGGGCGGCAGGGGTGACGTCGCAGCCGCCCCCCCGGCTCGGCCCCCAGCCGCTCCGGCCGGGTGGAGCGAACTTGTTTTCGCGGCCGCGGGTTTTCTGGCCGGCTGTTCCTCGCCCCGGGGGCCCGGGCCGGCGGGAGTGCGGCCGAGCGGGCGCAGGCTCCGGGGCGCCGCGGTCCCCGGAGGGTCCGCGGGGTGTGGGGTTACCGCGTTTAAAGACACTCGGCCAGAGTTAGCGATTGTTAGAAGATGTTTGCTTTAAATTCGTTCTCTTTCCCTCTTCGGCTAACCTTGGGACCGCCCCTGTTTTCTCACTTTAATTGAATGATTTCCTGAATCTGTTCCTCACAGGATTTTAACTGTGGGGCGAGGCGGACACTTGATAGAAATATTCGCTATTGGCATTGACTTTATTGATATTTAATTGAGGAATTTGCAGTGTTGAAATGCTGGATCGCAGAGTGTTTTACAGCGTTTTGTGTTGAAGGTTGATTGACTCTGAACACTTAGTTGAAAATTAACTGCTCCGATTAAATTACCGGGAGGAGGCCTGACGTTCTGTAACAGGTTAAACCACCATTTGAAAGGGGAAAAAAAAAATCTGTATACAGAATGCAGATGAGTCCATAACATATTTGGGAGTTTTGAAGACAAAGAAACTTGTGTTAAAAAAGAGTGACGTGAAATTTTAAATTCATATCAGAATTCTGACTCTTCTACAGACGAAATCAAAACGATGGATGGAAGAACCCCTAAGAGATGAGATTATTTCCGAGGCAGCGAGTGCTGCATGGGTTGGCTATTGCTACTTAGGTGGTTAAGATAATTCTGATGGGAACACTTAGTGGTTAAGAGACTGGGTTTATCTTAAAAATACTTCTCTGAGCCTCAGTTACCTAAGCTATAAAGTTTTTAGCATAGTCCTTGGCTCAGTAAATAGTTTACCATTGCTGTTGTTACTGTTTATTATTTCAGCAATATCTTCCCCAATAGAAGGGCTCCCCAGAGCTGGTAACAGACTGAGGTGCTTTCTAAAAACTAGGAAGGTAAAAAGAGACATTGGACTTGGCTGGTGGAAACTCATTAACAACTTCTTACAGAGTTGTCACCTTCAAGTGGTCTAGCCAGATTTGGGATGTTATCTGATCGCTGTGGCCAGAGCAAATGTCCTGAGGTTCCCCGGGGTTGTGCAGGGTCAGATTCACCAGGAGCACCTTCTTTTGCCTGAATAAAAAAGGGTCAGGACGGATATTATCCTATTGATGGTTTAAAGGTGTAAATACCAAAACAATAATTATTAGAGGCAAAGTCCAAATGAGAGAAGAGGGAATTTTTTCTTAACTGATCATTATTCCTTATGGTATAATTTTTCACATAATAAACATTAAATCCCCTCCCCATTAAGAAACTGAAATAAAGAACTTGTTCATAATGATAATGGACTTGATAACAAACCTAGAATTCAGGAACCTTTATTGGACCACTCCATCACTCTAAGGAAAGAAAATCCCAGACCTGGATTGTGTCATCTGACAGTGGGAGCTCTTGCTTAGAATAGGTATCCAAGAGATAGTTCTTGAATGAGTTCTTAGGAAACAGCAGTTGTTAGTACACAGATGTGGCCAGGGCTGCCTGGCGTACCCTGCTCGTCTTCCTGCCTGCCACGCCAGTAAAAGAAAACTCCATGGAGAACAACCTTCTGTGTCTCTCCCTCCTTTGATTTCCTTAGAAATTTAACCCTTTGGAGGAGCTTTAGACATTAATATTTACCCTTCTTTCCTTGGATTCAAAAAAGGACAGTAACACCAATGACTGACTGAAATTCAGGAGCACACTATGCAGCTATGGGGTAACAAAGTTGATTTTCTCTCCGTGACAGGCTTACGCTTCATCAGTGTGTTGTTTACTCCTCAGGTACACTGTACTACTCCTGGGCTCCCCGGGGCAAATCTACAATTCCATGATTAATGCAAGAGCATTAGCCACGCTAGCCAGATCCTTGGAGTCTACGATTCTTTGTTTTCTTCTTAAAAAAATGTTTACCTGCTGCTGAATGCTGATTCTCAGATGATGATAGTTACTTAGGAAAGAGGAAGAAAAGAGCCTACATTAGCACAGGTTGTGACAAGTTTTAAAATACTAAGAATACCGTGGTTTCCCAGTAAGTAACTTGAGAATGTAGTTATTTTAATTGGGTTACCAAATATAGCTTCACCTTCCTAAATCTCACTGGCTACACTACATTCATCTGGGGAACATTCAGGAAAGCTTTCTGCCTCCCATTTTAACTCTCTACGCTGGAATGTAGGTATGAACAGAACCAAAGGTTTATTTTTCCCAGAATTATTTTCTGGTGTTTCAGCTTTTTGTCAGCTTACTAGTATATTCTCATGAATTCTTATGGATTTTTCCTACCCTCAGTTTTGTGCCTTTCTCACTTCCATTTCCGGGAGAGGAAAAAAAGTGAAAATTCTTCAAAATCAGATTGTTTTCAACTTTTAGTACCTTGACTACTGCGTGAGTATATGTGTGTAAATAACTTTAAATCATTAATAAATAATTTCTAAACTATGTATTGTCAACTTTTCATATACCGTCGTGCACCGCATAACGGTGGACCACATCTACAATGATGGTCCCATAAGGCTAGTACCATATAGAAGGTGTGCAGTAAGCTCTACCATCTAGGTTTGTGTAAGTGCACTCTAACACGTTCACACAATGACGAAAACCCCGTCATTAAGTGACATGTGACTGTAGTGAGGGAAATAACCTATGCATAGAAGAATCAAATGAATGTCTTGTGTTATGGTTCATACAGGGAAAATATAAAGATGAAGAGCTAACACTATGTGCCAAACACTGTGTAAATGTTTTCACTTACAGTATCCCATTTACATGTAATGACGCACTTAATAGAGAATGCTGTAACACTCCTTAAAGGAAGACGTTTATGTAGAGTAAGTACATTACAGACCACACCTGAGGCAGCCCAGAATCAGAAAAGAACAGGGTGTGTAATAGGAAAAAAGGCACAATCTCTTTCTGACTCTATAAATGTTAAGGTATGTGTTCCTAAATGTTCTCAAAAAAGAAAAAGGGGGAGAATGGCAGCTTTCAAAATGATCTCAGTCACCTCTTGTCCTGTCTGCCTGAAATTAGAATTCAAATATCAAAATTAAGTAGTTTGCATTTTTTAAATTAAATAGTACCATTATTTAAGTCTTGTTAAATTACATTATGATAAAGAAGTTACCTAGGCAAAGACCATTTTCATGATTTTAGAAGAGATGAATTTATAAAACTGTCATGGCTCAAGTTTAATCTATAAATACAAACATTTTCCCACAAACGATTGCTTGTGTGCTGGAGTTAACCTCCTCACCAAACAAAAGTGCTTCTGCCACACCCTGATGTTGGATATTTGAGGAATGGAAATCCCTTAATTAATAGTTTACTGACTGTATTGATCACATTGTCACCCTACAGTGAGTGAATTTCTCACATTCCCATTTTGAACTCGAGATTAATGAGCAAAAAAAGGAACTAAATAGCATGCCTGGGTTACTAGGTTATTTAAAATTCCAAACACAGCTGAGAAGTCTAAATCTATCCTTTCTTTTCCAACCACATTCCTTTATTGACTTAGATATACACACATGGTTTCAAATGTTTGCCTGTTGGGTCTGGTATATTAATACACCTGTTTTCTCAAGAACTGAATTTTTAAATTTTATTTTGAACTTGTATTTTTTTTTAATACGCAAGTTATATACGTTTAGTACAGAAAGAAAATGCAGGCAAGCAAAAACAACAAACCTACCAGCTAAAGAAAATGTTACCTTCACCACCTTTTTAGGCATATGAACGCATATGAATGACAAATTGGGTCACACTATGGGTAATCAGATTTTTCGCTTGACACCATAGCATGAACATCTTTCCGTTTCAACAAATATCTACAACATTATTTTTCAAGCCTTCACGGTAAGGCTGAAAGACGGGTTGTTTAAATAAGAAAACTGGACTCAGTTCTTAACTATAGAAACATTATTGATTTAAAGATTTGATTTATGCAAGGTGGATGAGTTGTGACTCAGAGGGACTGGAGTACTTTTCCCTACAAACATCCCACTTCCTGGCTACTCAGACTTTCTTGTCACAAAGCCTGTGCAAGTAAGCTATTGGCCAGGCTCCTGGGCCCAGGAATGCTGCCGCTGCCGTTAATAGCTGTGTGAACAGTCCATCTATGGGCAACAGGCAGCCCGCCTGGGTACCTGAATGTTTTCTTACTTAGGCCTGTGCTTCTCATGCTGCAATTTAGACCAGATACATTCTCACGGCAAGTTGATGAGAGATTCATGAGTAGAAGAGAAAGCCTACCGTTCTCATTTCAAAAACAAGATGCCTTCTCCAAAGGCTGTGCTGACTTTGCTGGAACCCAGAAATGACAGCACCTCCGGTGTGCCCAGCCTGTGCTGGGACACACGTGGGAGCATGAGGTGTTCATCAGGAATGCCTTTAAGAAGCCCAAAGGGCATGGGTGGGGGCTATTAAATAACAAAAAACAGGTTTCATCTGCAAAACAAGAGGACTAGAGGCAAAACAAGGGTCTTTTCTAAAACTGAGAACACACATTAAAGAAAAAAATGGCCTCCAAGTGAGGGAACTTTTTCATATGGTTACGTTGAAAGTGCAACCCTGGTATTGTATCTACTGGAACCAAAATAAGGCAAAATTCCTTTCTTCACTGTCACCGCACAAGTGACTGTGACATTTCTGAATGGCCACATGGCCTGGTTTTTAAGGTAGTTCCCTGTCTGACCTTGAGCTGAAGGCCCTGTCCCCGGGCCCCTAGAACCCCGTCTCAAGATGTTGGAAAAACTGCTAATTCTCCAGAATTATTTTCTGGTGCTTTAGCTTCTTGTTGAGCTTAATAATCTATTCTTACGACTTCTGATATATTTCTCCTACCCTCACTTTTCTATCTTTCTCAGTTTCAATTCGAGAAGAGGAGGCGAGGAGGCCAGGTGGCCGAACCCAGAGCAGGCCTGCCCACTTCGGAGGGCAGCTCTGGGGCCTGGGAGTCCGTGAATCGGAAACAAACTGCACCCATACGCTGACGGAAGTTAATGACCGAGTTAGTCAAGTTTGAAACTCCTGCAGGAACACAGTAGAGCAGATTCCAGGCAGCTGGCCCCGTGTCACATATATACGCCAAGAAAAAAGTCACCTAAAAACCTTATACTTGTTCATGCTTTGGTCCTGAATTGTAAAAATCCTGTCGTTTGAAATCTGCCCTGTGATAGGGTTAACTAGCAACCCTTGGAAGTAGTGGAATTCGAAAAAAAAAAAGGCCATTGTACCGAGCAGCCCCGGGGCTCAGGGGCGGACGCAGTTGGGAAGTCTGGCGCGAAAGGGGTGGCTTCGGTTTCAGGCACGGAGCTCCCACCGGGTTTTGTTCAGCAGCAGGGCCTGGGTGGGTCGTGAGCAGGCCCTGGAGGCCCCCGATCCCGGCGCGCGGCACAGCCGCCCCTCGCAGAGGACACTTGTCACCAGGCGTCCCCGGCTCGGGCGTCGGCGGGAGGCGGCTGGAAGCCCCGGAAAGGCGGAGAGAGGGAGCGGGCGCGGGCGGCGGTGACTCAGCCTGGAGCGCGGGGGCGGGCGCGCGCGGGGGGGAGGCGATCCCGCGCGCGCGGCCGGGCGGCGGCGCCGGGCCCGGAGGGGTTAAGTGGGCGGTGCCGGCGGCGCCCCGCCCCCCGCCCGGGCCGGCCCCCCCGCGGCCGCGGCGCCCGGCCTTATTTATAGCGGCGACGCGCAGCGGGTCGCGTCTCTCCCGCTGGCCCCGGCCGCGGCGTTCCCAGGCACCGCGCGCAGCGGCCCCGCGCCCCGCAGCGAGAGCGCCATGGAGCGGCCGGCGCCCCTGGCCGTGCTGCCCTTCTCGGACCCCGCGCACGCGCTGAGCCTGCTGCGCGGGCTGAGCCAGCTCCGCGCGGAGCGCAAGTTCCTGGACGTGACCCTGGAGGCGGCGGGCGGGCGCGACTTCCCGGCGCACCGCGCCGTGCTGGCGGCCGCCAGCCCCTACTTCCGCGCCATGTTCGCCGGGCAGCTGCGTGAGAGCCGCGCGGAGCGGGTGCGCCTGCACGGCGTGCCGCCCGACATGCTGCAGCTGCTCCTCGACTTCAGCTACACGGGCCGCGTGGCGGTGAGCGGCGACAACGCCGAGCCGCTGCTGCGCGCCGCCGACCTGCTGCAGTTCCCGGCCGTGAAGGAGGCGTGCGGCGCCTTTCTGCAGCAGCAGCTCGACCTGGCTAACTGCCTGGACATGCAGGACTTCGCCGAGGCCTTTAGCTGCGCGGGGTTGGCGAGCGCGGCTCAGCGCTTCATCCTGCGCCACGTGGGCGAGCTGGGCGCCGAGCAGCTGGAGCGGCTGCCGCTGGCGCGCCTGCTGCGCTACCTGCGCGACGACGGGCTGTGTGTGCCCAAGGAGGAGGCCGCCTACCAGCTGGCGCTGCGCTGGGTGCGCGCCGACCCGCCGCGCCGCGCCGCGCACTGGCCGCAGCTGCTCGAGGCCGTGCGCCTGCCCTTCGTGCGTCGCTTCTACCTGCTGGCGCACGTCGAGGCCGAGCCACTCGTGGCGCGCTGCCCGCCCTGCCTGCGCCTCCTGCGCGAGGCGCGCGACTTCCAGGCGGCGCGCTATGACCGCCACGACCGTGGGCCCTGCCCCCGCATGCGCCCGCGCCCCTCCACCGGCCTCGCCGAGATCCTCGTGCTTGTGGGGGGCTGCGACCAGGACTGCGACGAGCTGGTCACCGTTGACTGCTACAACCCGCAGACGGGCCAGTGGCGCTACCTGGCGGAGTTCCCCGACCACCTGGGCGGCGGCTACAGCATCGTGGCGCTGGGCAATGACATCTACGTGACGGGTGAGTTGCCTGGGGGCTGGTTAGGAGGACCCAGGACCGGCCGGCCCCCCAGGCAGGGGTCTCGGGTTGGCCTCCTGCGCCCCTGGGGGATCACGTCTGTCCCCAGGAAACAGAACCTGGAGTCCAGGGACCTCGCCTGAGTGCAAGCGACTATTTCCCTTTCCCTTCCCGCAAGCTGGCCAGTGGGTACTGGTTTGGGGTTAATACTTTCAACCTAGAAAAAGAGCCCCTTGTGTGAGCCGAGACAAGTAACTGCTTGTGGGTCTCCCTCTCTCTCTTCTCCCAGCCGTGTGGCCTGCCCAGGGGAGCCCACTCCTTGCCTGGGAGGTGCCTGGCTATTTGGTTGGAAGATACTGGGACATTCACTCTACACAATGGGTGCTTTCTTTTTTTCCCTCCGGGATTCAGGGGACAGGCCACAGGCTGATGCGCTGCCCTGTGAGACATGCATTATCCCCTCCCAGGGGATTTCTCCTCACTGCTGAGCCACACGGGCCTCCTGACACATGCATTTTGTCATGGGTGACAAAGTTCCCTGGGACTTACACCTAGGCTATGTGGTGTGGGTCACGTGGTGTTTAGGCTGCTCCCTACACAGCGACTGTAAACATAGTCACATGCTAAGGTTTCCTTCCAGTTGCTTTGGCCCAAACCCCAAAACACTGCCGAGTCATGCTGGGCGGGTCCCAGCCAGCCTCAGTCCCGGGCTTCTCCCACATTTTTTATTAAAGATAAATCTCGGTTCGAACAGGAGGCTACCTCCTTCCGTGGGATGAGGAGGGGCGGTCTCTGACGGCTATATAAGGAAAGAACAGGACCAAGCGTGCGTTGAGCCCTTCAGAGGCTGTTACCCGGCTGGGGAGGCTCAGGGCTGGGTCCTCACAGCCACCGTGCCCAGCCTGGCATGTTAGAGAGAAAGCTAGCCCTGAGACGTGCTCCAGTGTGCCCTGGGGCTCTGAGCTGACAATGGGCAGCATCTCAGCCCAAGGACATGCTCAGCTCTGTAGCCAAGCTGCCTTGGCCTGCAGCTCCAGGTCCAGCCTCTGCTGGAATCTCCCGGAATCCAGTCTGAAGTTGGCCGTGTTGTTTGGGAATCATGGTCCCGACTTCCCTGAAAATTCTGCCAGTGAACTTCCTCCCAGAACTGGTCAGACTCGCCCCAACATTGCACACGCTTCCATAAATGTCTCAGCTGAGCAGCTAATCCTTCGGGTTTAGACAGGTGGCTGGGTCGTTCCATACAGCTGCCTCTAGGGAATTTCGCAGGGCCGGAAAACCGGCTCCAGCTGCCCTCCACACGGGTCCTTTGGAAGGGAGAAGGTAGGCAGAGTGGACTTTACAAGAACTTTGTTTTCTTCCTTTTAGAGCTCTGGGCTGTGAGACGGATAGAATGTCATGCCTGCTCTGCCCTGTGGCGCCAGCCTGGGGAGTTGGGATTGTAGCCCCCAGAGTTCTTAGGGTTCCTTCATGCTGTGGGAGTTTTGATGTCCCCGATAGACCTGTTTAATTTACAATTACAGCCAGCACCACTGGGAGTTTTTTCCTAGTTCTTTTCTGAAATAAGAAATGTAGACAGAAGAGTATACATCATACTTGTGCAGCTTGATGAGTTTTTCCAACAAAACACGCCTCTGTAACTTGCACCTAAATCAAGAACCAACCCCAGAAGTCCACTCGCAGCTTTACTTTACGTGGTGGTGTTGTGCTGGCTGCGTGAAGTAGATTTCCACTCAGTTGGTCCTGGCACAGCTTTGGTTGGGGGTGCCCCGGAAGCCTGGGATTTGGTGAACAAGCCCCTGTGTACCCCCCCTCCCCCTACATCCTGTGGCTCCCTGGGAGAATTGACTCAGACCTGATGCCCTGGTCCAGGTGAGGGGTCTGATGGCATCTGTGGGGGTAGCCCTGGGGCCTTTGCTTCAGCTGCAAAGATTTGGTGGAGTTTCTATGGCACGAAGCTCGGCCGTCGTCCTGGGTATTGCCTTAGCCCCAGCTTGGAGTCCCTGCCTTGGGCTTTGATGAGAGAGAACGTGTTCACATCAAAGCACAGTGAGGTTCATTCCTCCCCTGGGAGACGCCCTCTCGGAAGTTCAGGAAGGCACGGGTAGGTGACTCACCCCAAGTTGATGTGGGCTGACCTGTCCATTGTGCATCCCGGCAGGCGGGTCTGATGGCTCCCGGCTCTATGACTGCGTGTGGAGGTACAACTCGAGTGTGAACGAGTGGACGGAGGTGGCGCCCATGCTGAAGGCCCGCGAGTACCACAGCTCCTCTGTACTGGACGGGCTGCTGTATGTGGTGGCCGCGGACAGCACGGAGCGCTACGACCACACCACTGACTCCTGGGAGGCCCTGCAGCCTATGACCTACCCCATGGACAATTGCTCCACCACTGCCTGCCGCGGCCGGCTCTACGCCATTGGCTCCCTGGCTGGCAAGGAGACCATGGTGATGCAGTGCTACCATCCGGACACGGACCTGTGGTCGCTGGTGGACTGTGGCCAGCTCCCACCCTGGTCCTTCGCCCCCAAGACGGTGACCCTGAATGGACTCATGTACTTCATCAGGTGAGTCCCCGGGGCTGAGGCCGTGCGTTCCGCACTTCTTGCCAGGCCCCATGCTAAGCACTTTATCACTGTTCTCCCCATTTCACAGGTGAGGAAACTGAGGCAAAGCTGGGCTCTGAGGCTGGGTCTTTCTGACCCTTTGTTCCTGTTTCTTAGAGTGGTTTACATGGGCTTCTAGATTTTCTTAATCCAGGGATCCCAAGTGTGATGGAGTTAGATCCTTTCAGAGAACTTTTTGAGAAGCTAGATAAAATGTGTCCCTTTGGCTGGACATCCACCTGGAGGATCCCACTAAAAGCCTGGTTGTTCTTGCATTTGTTTAGTGCTGTCAAGTCAACTCCTGGTCCTGGCGACCCTGTGCACAGCAGAGCAGAGCCTCGTGGTCTTTTTGTGCCACCCTCTCCTCTTCTGGCGCCATATCAGACAATGCTCCGCCGCTCTTCATAGGGTTTTCATGGCCAATTTTTCCAGAAGTGAGTGGTCAGGTCCTTCTTCCTAGTCTCTCTTAGTCTACAATCTCCTGCTGAAACCTGTCCACCATGGGTGACCCTGCTGGTATTTGAAATACCAGTGGCAGAGCTTTCAGCATCACACACAGCCGCCACATAATGACAACCGACAGACGGGTGGTGTGGTTCCCTGACTGGGAAATGACCCCAGGCTGTGGTGGTGAGTGCGCCGAATTTTAACCACTGGACCACCAGGGCCGGCTGTTCTCACTTGGCATTTTTCAGAAAGGAACATGCCCTGCCTAAGAGGGATTTCAAATCTTTAAAATACCAGAGGAAAGCTTGTTGGACACTCAAGCCTTTGGGGAGATGTGGCCTCAACTGAGGGACCCTTTACTCGCTTGGCACAGTGTCCATGCTCAGGTAGGTGGGGGATCTATCCCCAGGTACTTGTGTGTTCAGTGAGTTTCCGAAGATTCTGTCTGGCGCCTTCTCGCCTGTCCTGGCGCAGGGAGGGCTCATGAGTCTTGTTGAATGAATGCTCTTCTCCGGGGATCCCACAGCCACTCTGGACCAGAAAGGGACCTGGTATTGAACAGGCCCCGAAGCTACCTGAGGGAATGATGACAACAGGCAGCGTGTGTTGGGGTGCCAGACGAGTCGATCTCTGTGCTGCCTGCTTCCTGGGCCTTTTCACAGTTGATCTCCATGACTGTCTAATGAGATGGGCACCACTGCTGTCCGTATTTCACATATTGCAAAACAGAGGCCTTGAGGGCTAGGGAACTTAATAGGCACAGGCTTTAGGTAGCAACAGAGGATTTGAACCAAGTACCTTTGACCCAGGTCCTGCGTGATGTCATTACATCACGGACTCCCTGCACTGGGCTGTGTCCTTAGCGGCATGGAGCGGAGATAGGCAGCCAGTGGGTCGCCGTGCATTCGTTGATCTTGATGACTGGTTGTAACCAAATGCCTCCTCCTCATGGGCCACTGGGCATCCAGGGGCGTAGGAGCTCCCTGCCAACTGTGTGTAGCTTCCGTGTGTGTGTGTGTGGGTATGCAAGTGCGTGTGTCCGTAGGTACATACGGGCATCATTGTAGGTGTTGTACCTGCTGGTCTGCTCTCTGGCCTGGAGCTTGCCTGGAGCTCCGGGACCAGGAGGGAAGAGTAAGGGATGAATGGCGGAGCCCTCTGTCCCCTTGCGGTCTGGGGCTTTGAATTGGGAGCCTCAGTGCACTTTGCTTCTTGGCCACCCCCTCTCTCACTGAGCTGTGCTGGCCTTTGTCTGTCCCTCCCTCTCCTCCGCCTGACTCGAGGCTCCTTCCCAGGCTTTGGGAGAGCCCATGCGGAACAGAGGTGGCATTGCTTGCCATGCAAGTGGCCAAGGGGCCAGGCATCACCGTGTGCCAGGAACCTGCAGTCTGCTCTGAGAAAGCCCTGGAATCTCAGCCTGCTCCTGTTAGAAAACATCATCTGACCTTTCTCACAGCTCTCCCTCCCACAGGTCATTGTAGATGTCTTCAAGGAGGGGGTGGAGATGGCTATAAATACAACTTATCAGAGCGCCAGGACCTTGGCTTCAGCCCCTCACCAGTAGTTCCAGGGTGAGCGCCTTTGAAAACGTCCTCCCTGCCCTGTGGTCGTAGAGCAAGGTGTGCCCAAGGGCTGGTCTGCAGATTGAGGTCCCACGGCTTCCTCTTCCTGGTCTGAGTCACCTGTCAGTTGCTAAACTCCTCACATGGACGCATTGGGGCACCCTCCACACCCACTGTTGGGGGTTCACCCAAGCCCTGGGGGGCGGGCTCACCTCTGCCCACCCCCCCAACCTGACTGAGAGAGTGGGAGGTAGGGAAAGGCAGCCCATTTGCCCTCCAGGTGAGTCATGGGGACCTGGCCTTGGCTGAGAGTCTCGGCAAGGCCTGGGGCTGACACTCTGGAGTGTTTGTCCCAGAGCCACGCTGTTCATGCACTTCGGCACCTCCGAGCCCCTGCTCAGAATGCTACCTATCAGGGCAGCTCCTGTCTGGAAGGTGCCCTCCCCAGGGAGGCAGCCAGTGCTGTGTGGAGGTCCCAGCCCCTTTCCTTCCCCAGCAATGCCCCGCCTCTGTCCTCGTCCTCATTTAAGGTGGCTCTCGGCTGGGGCATCCCAGCCCCCGCAGAGGAATGAACTGGGAGCACTGTCCAGCCTGTCACCTTCTGGCTGCAGCTTGCATGTCTCTGCTGGGGGAGGACAGCCAAGCAGGTTCTGGTATTGCCATCATCACGTGGGCCACACGCTAAGAATGGTTGTTACATTTTGAAATGGTTGGAGGAAAAAATTGAAGCAAGAGAAATATTTCATGACCTATGAAAAGTTATGCAAAATTCAAGTTTCTGTGTCTCTAAGAAAGGTTGTCTTGGAACGCAGCCAGTCCCTCTGTTTACGTACAGCTGTGGCTGCTTTTCAGCCACAACAGCCGAGTTGGGGAGGAGCCACAGAGACCGTCTGCTCTGCAAGGCCTAAGATACTTACTGTGGGGCCCCTCGGCTGACCCCTGACCTGTGACCATGATCGTCATTACTGCTGCTATTGCGGGGTACTGTCTTTGCTCTTCAAGGCTGTGCCTTTGAGCCTTTTGTTACAGGGATCAGGAGCCTGTCAAACAGGCTGAAGGATCCTGACCCCAAAGGGAAGGGCAGCGCCGGTATCTCAGTTCCTGTGACTGTGTTTATCCTGCTGGGCACTGAGGACACAGCAGTGAACGGGATGGGGCGGGGAGGCTGGTGGTGGCGGTGAGGACAGAGGCCAAGGAGCAGCCTGGGGCAACTGGGGGTGTGTGGTGGGGCAGGAGGCCTGGCCTGGACTGGTCAACCATGGAAGGCTGTCCTAAAGAGATGGCATAAGTCCAAATCAGGAGGATGAGAAGGAGCCTGGGGCAAGAAGGACCATAAGTTCAAGATCTGAGAGAAGCCAGCGTGGCTGCAGCCAGGAAAGAGGACAGCCGTGTCGGAGCTGGGTGGCAGGGAAAGGTTTAAGCACCAGAGGGTGTGATCTTAGGGTTTGGGGATCAAGGCTGAGTTCTGGCCTCAGACGCTGGGCCAGATAGGTGTCGGGGTCTGAGATTGGCTCCTGTAAACCAGGGATGGGGTCCCACTGGCCACTAGGCCAAATGGTGTCAGCCACATACTCAAGGTAGAGGGCCTGAAGGACCCTCTTCTCTAGCCCTTCACACTGGGGGGTACTTCCTCCTTGCTCTGACCTGCTCTCTCTGCTCCTTCTCTCCACAGGGATGACTCTGCCGAGGTGGACGTATATAACCCGACAAAGAACGAATGGGACAAGATCCCATCTATGAATCAGGTAAATTTACAGACATGCCAGCGTTGGAAGCACAGGCTGGTCCTGCTTTCTGGCCCAAGTGTCATCATAAGTGTTTGGGAGATAGTCCTGATGGGCAGGGCCCGTGGTGAGCCCTTTCCGGGTGTTATCTCATTGAGAGAGAGCTAGTGTGACCCTCAATTTGTTCTTGAGGGTCGCTGAGACACGGAGACCTTAAATAACATCCCAGGGCCACATAGCTTAGCAGGTTCATTCATTACACCAGTATTCACTGAGTACCTGCCATGAGCCAGAGAGCATACTGAGGAAGAGTGTTCTACAGAAGGACAGCAAGCACAAAGGCCCTGGGGCAGGGCATGCCTGGGATGTTTCTGGAACAAGGCCTAGAACAGGGCTCCTGTGTGGCTGGAACAGAGTGAATAAGGGGGCAAAAGAGGGGATAAGAAGGTCTTTGGAGACTGACACACCCTCAGCTGGTTCCTAAGGAACTGACCTTCAGAATACATTTATTGAGCACCTGCTGTGTGCTCTGAAGAGGACACCCATGCTGCTGCTGCTGCCTGATCAGGGTCTCTCCTTTCTGCTTGTCGAGAAGAGAGATGCTGAGCCTGACAGTGTGATGGAGCCAGGAAGGCTCGGAGGCATTTAGCCATGTGGGCAGTCTCCTTAGTCCCAGAAACATATACACCCATCTACATCTTTCTTTTCTGTCTTCCTTAAAATTTCCAAACCTGCTCTCGTGATAACGTCTGCATGGCAGATATCACAATTTACACATCACAGCTTAACATCTTAACATTTAGGAAATGTAACTATATTTTTCCTATAATGAGCTACATGTACTCCTTATAGCAAATTTGGGAAAGATGGGGTGGTACAGCCTTCTGGTTCGGAGCCCCGGCTTTGGATCAAGTCCCAGCTCAGCCACCATCAGCCATATGAGGCTCAGTTTTCCCATCTGAAACTTCCAGCAAGTGCTGAGGCCACCCCTCCCAGTGGTCATGGGTACCTGGAGAGGGGCAGTAGGGACTCTTCTGTGCCCTGGCTGCCAGTCTCCACTCACCCCTCTCCTTTGGCTCACAGGTGCACGTTGGGGGCAGCCTGGCCGTCCTCGGAGGGAAGCTGTACGTCTCGGGGGGATACGACAATACGTTTGAGCTCTCTGACGTGGTGGAGGCCTATGATCCGGAGACTCGGGCATGGAGCGTGGTGGGGCGGCTCCCAGAGCCCACCTTCTGGCACGGGAGTGTCAGCATCTTTCGCCAGTTCATGCCCCAGACACCCTCTGGCGGGCGTGGCTTTGAGCTGGACAGTGGCAGTAGTGACATGGATGTGGGGCGGGGGCACCGGCCGCCACAGAACCCTGGTGAGCTGCACTAGCCCCGGCCTGGCCCAGGGAGGGCCTCGGTGCAGGTAACCCAGCACCTCTGGGGGCAGCGACCCCCTCCTTCGCACACGAGGACAGGTTGGCCTCACCAGGTGGAGCATTGGCTCTTGGGCTGCTGACTGAGCCTCAGGATCTGACGCCTGGAGAGTTTCTGTGCATTTAGAGCCTGAGTCATGGCTGCTGGGGCCAAAGCTGGTTGCGAATGCCTCTCCCTTGGCCTGGAAGAGATGCCTCCTTGCTGGACGTCTCTGGCTCCAGCAGGTCACCCCCAGCCTCAGACCCATCCCTCACCAATGCAGCTCACACGCCTCCTGCTGCCACTACCTGCGCCTGCTTGCTCCCACCTCGGGAGAGGAGGGCCGCTTCTGAGGTACGAGTGGAGGGGGTGGGGTCCTCCCGTGAGGGTCTGAGAATGGCCTGGGCCTCCTGCTTTCCTGCGGACCTCGCTGTCCTGGAGCATCAGGAATCAGGCAGACGATAGCTGCAGCGGGATCTCAAACTCCATGTCCAGCGCTGGATGTCCCAGTGTGCCAGCTCCCCAGATGGAGGGCATCTGCCTGCCTAGCTCCTCGCCCCAGCTGGGGTCTCACAGCAAAATACTCCTCACAGGGGTGGGCCTCCCGGGGGTGAGCTCCCACCCAGGGGCGCAGGGTGGTGCGACTGGACAGGATTGTGGCCTTGAAGGGGGCCCTGAGGGGCCTGCTGCGTGTTTTCTGTCTCCAGTGGACCTGGGCTGAGGCAGGTGTTGGGTGTCCCCTTCCACCCACCCTACCAACTGGTGTGTCCCCACCTGGCCTGGAGACCTCTCTGGGACCTTCGTCCCATGCCAATGCAGGAGAGGTCAAAAGCCTGCAAGTACAAGGTCATAGCTCCTTATTGGGAGGCCCTGGGAGCCTTGTTGAAGCCCAGCCAGGCAGACGGCTGCAGGCGCCCCCACCGGCCTGTGAGCGCAGAGTCCGGCTGCTTCTAAAGGAAGCCCTGGGCTGGGCGGCCTCCATGGTTGTTTGCGAGATTTGAAGTGCAGTTCAGCCCTTCCTTAAAAGAAGCGGGGCAGCTAGAAACAGGGTCTGGTTTGTTTGGTTTTTAATCTATCACCATGCCATTGCTGAAGCTTTCTGTGGGGTGGGAGGTGGCTTAAGCTCCTCAGAAAGCCCAGGGCCAGCTCCAGGGCGCGGCAGGAAGAGCTCCCAGGAGACCTTGCGGCTCAGGGTCCCTGGTTTTCTCTGGGGAGTGTGAACATTTCTGGATTGGGAGGTCTTGTCCCTTCCGATTTCCCAAAGTAGCCTTTGTTTGAATGTCTTCCTTCCCTTCCTTCCTTCCTTCCTTCCTTCCAGAGAGGAGGCTGTTGGCATTTTCCTCGTTACATAAATTGAAAGCACACGTTCATTGAGTTGCCTCCCCAGTGAACTAACCTGGGAGATGTGTTCTCACCAGGACAAAAAGAATTTCAGCACTGTCATGTCACAAATGGCACTTAGGACCCTTTTATCGGTCAGATGGCGCAAGTTCTTCTGGGGAGGAAGCCTTCTGGCCTGCACGCTGTTAGGTAGAGCCCCATCGTGCCTATGAAGAGCCCTGGCACCCTGGCACCACAGCGAGCCCTTCCCGTCCCCTTGGGGTTGTCGCTGACCCAAGCACCCACTGTGTGCTGGGCGCTGTTGGAGGTGGGCTGGTGGGGCTCCCTGGATCAGGCCTGGCTGTGGGCTCCTGTGGGCCTCAGGGAGACATGTGCCTGGGCTTCTTGGGGTCGGCCAGCCCCGTGCTGTTGCTTTGTGCCCCAGGCCTTGGCCCAGGTGGGTGCTCAGCCCTCTGTTCCCTTGGGGACCCTCCACTTGGTGTCCACCTTCACTCTTCCTGATCTGGGTGTTCTCCCCTGGTGAGTCAGGGCTCCCCTGCCCCTCTCCCCCTCAGCCTTAGATGCTCCTCTCCACAGCCCTCACTTCCCTCCCCAGGGGGTCCTGGGGCCTTTTTCTGGCCCAAGTGCCTGCCCAGCAGTCTGAGCCCACCCAGAGATTGACCGTGCTTGGTGGGGTGGCCGTCTTGGGTTCCTTTGCAGGCAGAGGCTGCACAGGCACAGTGGTTTGTCTCCTGTCAGTGGCAGGGGGATGGCAGAGCAGGGTTGCGCTGCACAGCATTGATGGAGCCCTGATTATATACCAGACATGGAGCTCAGTGCCAGAGAGACTATGTCCTGCCCAGTTGGTGTGGGGACACGGCACACAGGTAGATGCTATGCTGACTGCTGTGACAGGTCATCCTGGTGCCCTTCCTCGGGGCTGTCTCCCTAGAGGCCCCCCTCGGCAGTCCAAGAAGGCAGGATGGGGAGCAGAGAGTGACTGTGCCGCGGTCACTGGAGCTCACCCCACAGCCCTCCAGATAGGTGGGGCTGGGTCTTTGTCAAGGTCAAGGATTTCCCACGGGTGGTGACTTAAGGGGAGAGGTATCATATAAAGCTTTTTTGTTGGGCCAGGGGAGCTGCAAACGCTTTCTTGTTTTTCTTACAGAACCAGCCTTTGGAGCCCGCCGCAGTGGTTATGGTCAGCACTGAGGGCCAGGGCCTGGCCTTTGTCTGACCTTCCCGGTAGAAGCTCCCCCCTTGTGGCAGGGGCCCAGTGTCCTGGGTTCCTGCTCTTTCTCCTCCTTTGGTACTTCACCATGACTGGCCGCCATGTGACTGACCATCCCGCTGTCTGGTGGCTGCTCAGATAATGGTTTGCTGTGAGCCAATGAAGGAGAGAGAAGGTCGGGTGTCGTCCTTTGTGTTCACTCTCTAGAACTACCTGGGTCCCCACCACCTGGATACCCCATCTTCGGTTTAAAAGACCAAGGATGGGAAGTGGAGGCAGTAGCCTCGGCCGTAGCAGGTCCCTCCAGAAATGTCTGCTCCCCTCCCCACTTCCCCTGGGCAGGGTTCTAGGCTGTGAAGCCCCTGCCACTTAAGAATGTCTGTACACTGACTTGGGGACAGAGGCTGGGCCAACTTGGGGTGGGACTGTCTACATGTTGGATGTACACAGCTTTATCAGTCTCAAGACAAATTAAGTTATAAAAATTCAGTGACTAGTATTTAATACTGATCTACTCCTATAAAGGATCTATATTTATATGACTTCAGAACTCTCACATACTAAAGGATACCACCTCCCTCCAGTGTCTGACATCCAGTTCCAACCCCAGACGATGGGGCAGATTTGCATATTTATTTGTCTGTTCTGTAGGCTTACATGTCCAAAATCCTGTTTCAGGTTTTAGGATGCCTTCAATACATATTTCTTGAAATAAAAAGATTTCCTATATACTTGGTGTCATTACCTTTATCCTGCTGCCACTGTCTTGGAACCTCTGGGCTGAGGCCAAGCAATGTGGGGCAAGGGGAGCAGAGCAGTGTGAGCCGTCCCTATGCTAGCAGGGAAGGTGGCAGACTCTGGAGCACCCAGGGCCTAAGCTAATGGTCTTGGGGGCAAAGCTCTCAGGCCCTTTCTCATCTTGGATCACTAGGAGTATGAAGTAGTGGCAAGAGGAGGCTGAGCCCGAGATGTGAGGGATGCGGTGGTTGAGTCCATGCCTCACTTGTTGCTCCCAGGCTGGGTTCAGTCTCCCCCACTCCACCTCTCAGTGCTCTGCCCTTGTCTTGCTCTCCCAGCCCCTCCTGGAGGTGTCCCAGTGGTGATGAGATCCCCATCTCTGCAGTGGGCGGATCTTGGACCTGTAGAGGGTAGAGCTCTTAAAATAAGGGATTCCAGAGGAAGCCATGGATCCCCTGGGTCATGAAGCTCAGAAACATCCCTCACATCTGCAGAGCCCATCTGAAACCAAGGGAGAGGCCAGGCCTGGGCTGGTAGGGGAGCATTTGGAGGCCAGTTTGCCTTTTTAAGACCCTGTTGCCAAAAAAGATCTGAAGCAGCTCATAACCTGCATGTCAGTTACTGTACCTGAATCCTGTCTTTACCTCTGAGCTCCCGAGTGGTCAGGGAATAAAAGGAAAGATAGATGGGTTCTACGTCTAAAATAGAAGATAGTTTTCCTCCTCAAACTCCAGGAGGAATTTAGCACAGCGTGGGGCTGCTGTTTCGGGAATCCTCCAGTGATGAGATTTAAGTAGTGCCTGACTCAAGCTCTCGGGGTTGTGACTGTCACTACCATTGACTCAGAGTTCACTCCAGGTCAAACACTGAGCAGAAGCACTGACTGTATGGGACAGTTGTAAACTGTGCGATTCTCTGACACCCTTCCCATCAACTGGTGGGGTCTATGTTCCCTCCCCTCGAATCTGGGGAGTGACATTTTGGTGACTGCCTGGACCAACACAACATAGCAAAGGTGATACAATGTGACTTCCCAGGACTAGGTCATAAAAAGGCCTTTCAGCTTTGCCCTGTGGGGACATTTGCTCTTGGCTCCCAGCCACCATGCTGCGAGGAAGCCCAGGCAGCTGGTGGAAAGGGACCGAAGCCCACAGCCAGCTTGCCAACCTGCCAGACACCTAAGCCACCTTGACAGCAGATCCCCAGCCTCCAGGGAAATGCCTGGGTAGTTTGACATCCAGCAGGACGTAACTGCAACAGTGGGTTTTCTCATTTAATCCTCGTTTATAAAGTGTGTACTGTTACTAATTCCATTAAAAGATGAGGAAATAAAGGAGTTAGTAACTTGCCCTGGGTCGCAGAGCTATGAATGAGGAGTTGGGAAGGAGTGTGGACACGGGCAGTCGGCCTCCTGCACCCACACTCTTCCTCCATGACACGCAGCACCCCACCCCACCCCCGTCCCTGTGACTGTAGCACCTGGGAACCGCCAGGCCCTATCACCATTCTAGGCCTGGTGTTGCCTGACCCCAGGCCTCCTGGACAAGCACACCAAGGTAGGGCCCTCCCAAGGGAAGGGTATTGTCTGTGGGCATGCTGCCAGCGAGGGTCCATCCAAAGCTTGCTTAGCCACAAACCCCACTCTCCTCAGGTTCCCAGATGTGCTCAGCTGCACATTAATGGCCTGAGACTTGAGCCAACAAGGCCATCAGCAGGGTGCCCTGGCCACTCTGTTTTGATACCAGAGGCTTAGTAATGAATTCTGCCCCCACTAGCTGGCAGCTCTGCAACTATGAAATAGGAACCCCACTGCTGTATCTGGCCACTACTGCCAGTTCTAAACCCTGACAGAACAAGGGACAGGAGACAGATGAGAGTGTTTGGGGTGAGAGGCTTGGCCACCAAAGCTACCTGCCCAGATTTCATTCTGCTGAGGTCTCCTGACAAGGTAGGGAAGCTGCTGGCCGAACTCTGAGGTACACAGAAGGTCAGGTAGGGCACCATTTCTTCTAGAGGACACGGTGGGAAAGCAGCACATCCCTGGAGTCCATTTACTGGGAAACAGATGGCCGGATGGGCTGAAACAATCAAGTCCAAAGCCATGTGGTTTATTGGGGGCTGGGGCCAAGTGGGCTATGGTGGGTAGGGGGCTACGTGTCACAGTCATCAGGGATGGCAGCCGTGATGATGAGCGAGGGCTCCATGACACCCGGGCTTGCAAAGCTCTCCTCTGCACATAGTCTCTGGCCAGGGAGCTGGGAGGCCAGGCCGCCGTGGCCCAGGGACTCCACGATGACTTCAGCCGAGCCCACCTCCAGCTCGGCAGGCGGCTGGAGTGCCACCACCACCATCTTCTCATCCTCAATGACCAGATTCCGGAGCTTGCGCTGCCGTGGGTTGTAGTTCTCCACCCGGTCGTGGATCTCCATGTGCCTCCGCAGGTGGGCCTAGGGGTGAGGGGGGCTCAGGGCTGGGTGGAGTGGGGCTGAGGGGTAGGGGGGCTCAGGGGCCCCAAAGGGGGCAAGAGGAAGTGACTCAGGCTCCAGGCCTACCTGCCGGGTGAACTTGTAGCCACATTCAGTGCATTCAAACTTCCTAACCCCCTTGTGTCTTCTGACGTGCACACGCAGCTGCTCCACTGCTGCAGAAGGGAAGGGACCGCCAGCATTAGGAGAGGTGGGGAGGTGGGTGGGATTGTGCCCCAAGATGAGAGGCAGCACTCGGGGCTTGCAACTGTGTGGAGGAGGGCCCTGCCAGGCTCTACAGCACCACTCCAAGGTCACTGTTCCACACCCCCCTTGGGAGTTTCCAGCCCCTCCACTTCAGTCAGAGCAGCTCCACCCTCATGTCTTTGACATGGGGGGAAGGGAAGAGATTCGCTGGCAAGAAGGTTCCTCTGCCCAGGAGCATGTGAAAGCCACTGCTGCCCCTGACCTCTCCCGGAGGAGACCGTCCAACTCTGGTCAGCAGGAAATGGCCCAGCCCACTGCTCCCCCCAAGGCTTGCCCAGAGAAAGGTGTGGGGTGATGGCCTTCCACAGCCAGGTACCTTTGAAGGTCTTCCCACAGATCTGGCAGAAGTGGGGCCGGCCCTCCTGGTGGCGGCTGGCCACATGCCTCAGCAGGGGCCCCTTCTCAGTGAAACGCTGCTCGCAGAACTCACAGCTGAAGGGCCTCTCACCAGTGTGGGTGCGGTTGTGCTTGTCCAGGCTGGCTGTGGGAATAAGGTGAGGGCTCAGCAACTGGGCCTCGGCCCAAGAACAGGGAGGGGACGGGCCTGCCTCACCTTGGGTACGGAAGGTCTTGCCACAGAGGTGGCACTGGAAGGGCTTCTCGCCCGTGTGTGTGCGCAGATGCATGTTGAGATTGGCCTTCTGGGTGAAGGCGTGGCTGCAGAACTCACAGACATATGGCCTCTCATTCCTGTCCGGACGGAGGACACAAGAAGCCATCACCATCTGTAGCTGGGAGCATACCTGGCCCCAGAGCCAAGGAAAGAGGCAAGCCTGAAGCAAGCCTGCCAGAGCCACTGGCATGGGCCCAGGCTGCAACGCGCTGCCTGGTGGAAGGAGGGCTTGGGCAGTGCTAGGAAAGGGGCACCAGCTCCATCCCGGGAGCCACAGGAAACTGACTCTGCCCAGGAAGATACAGAGCCTTGTCTTAGCCTGAAATCCCCTCCCCGACCCTCTCTGCCTGACAGATTTGCTCATCCCTCCTGTGCCCCCACCTAGAAAGGCTGCAGGGGCCAGACTCAGGGTGGAGGGCACTCTGTCCCATATGAGCATCAGCAAACTCTTCCCGGCCCACCCACTGGCCTGGAGCCAGCAGCAGCACCGGGCCCTGCGGGAAGATGGGCCAACCCCAACCTGTGCTTGGCCTTGATGTGCATCTGCAAACCATTTCGACTCGAGGCCCGGTGCCCACACTCCTCGCACACAAACAGCTTCTCCCCGCGGTGCTTGAAAGCCTCATGCAGCTGCAGTTCCGTTCGGGACAGGAAGCACTTGGCACAGGTAGGACACTGTGGAGCAGAGGGAACAGGCAGAGGGAGCAAGGCCAGGGAGAAGATAGGGTGGGGCTGCCCCCGGAGTCCCACAGACCTTCTTGGCCCCCTACATGGCAGAAACTGCACAGCCTGCCCATTCTGGACACAGCTACAGCCACATCACTCCTACTAGTTCCCAGCATCAAAGCATGCCCAGCCCCAGCCCTCAGCATGGCCTGGCACTTACGGCATGGGGCTTGGGGGCTCCATGCAGCTTGATCATGTGGCTCTGCAAGTCCTTCTTCTGCATGAACTGCTGGGAGCAGGAGGAACACTGAAAAAACAGGCCCACAGTCACCTCTGAGGCAGCACACACCAATGGAACCCTGGCCACCCCTGGGCTATCGGGGTGGGAACCCAAGGGCAGGGCCCAGCCTGAGAAGCTGGGAGCCTCCTTGACCTGGAGTAAAGGATGTGCCAGGGAGGGCTCCCAGTGCCATGCCCACACAGATGCTGAGCCTGCCCTCCATGGAAAGAAACAAGAACCCAAAAGGGCCAGTGGCCCTGCCTAAAGGCATGGAAGCACTGGATGGGCAGGGAAGGCTGGGCTCCTTGACCACTGGCAAGGGGGAGGCGCCTGACACCATTGGAAGTAAAGGGCTCAGCGGGAGGGATCCTGGGGCTGCCCCTCAGCCCATGGCCCTGGAGACAGGCCGAGCCTGACCTTGTAGGGCATCTCCCCCGTGTGGGACACCATGTGCACCCGCAGCTCCATCCTCCGGCGGAAGGTTTCCTGGCACACAGAGCACGTGAAGACCTGGCAGTGTGAGGGGCAAGCAGGGCCGGCATCAGGGGGGGCCTCTGCCTGCGACGGCAGCCCGGGCTTCCACTCGCTGCTGGGAGGAGTCTGCCCGAGGGGGGGGATGCTAGGGTGGGAGAGGGCAACACGTAACCTGCCTGCCCTGACCCTGACCATCACTGAGTACTGCAAACCCACCACACCAGGCCCTTCTCAGGCCCGACAAGCTGGGGCAGGAGCAGAGTGGCCTCACCGGCAGCCCTCGCCCCCCATGACAGGCCTCTAGAAAGAGAAGGGCAGGCTTTAGCTGGTCCCACCACATGGGCCAGCCAGTGGAGTCGGGGGAGGTGGCCAGGTGGCCCCTCCCAGCAGCCATCCCCACACCAAGTCACCCCTTCTCCAAAGCCCAGGGGGCTGGGCAGGCAAACCCAAAATGCCTCCCTCAAAGTCCCTCCTGGACTTGTCCCTTCCACCCTTGGGACCTGTGTCCCCATCTGTAATATGAGGGAGTAGACTCTGGCCTCCAGCTCTTGAGTTTACAGTCCCATCTAAGACAGTCTCCTGGGGGCCCTCTCGGGTGGCAGGAAGACAGAAGCCAACATGCCCTGGCCCACAAGGACCTGGGCCAGCCCACAAGTACCTGTTCTGAGCGGTTCATACAATTCCGGGCTTCATGCTCAAGGAGATTCTCCTTCCGAAAGTAACATTTTCCACATTTGGGACACTCGAAGGGTTTCTCCCCAGTGTGTTTCCTGCCAGGAGAAGCCATGGGGGGCATGGGCGCTGAGCAGACTTCTTGCCTCTCCCTCAGCCAGTGCCCCCTCTGGCTCCCCTGCTCCCAGGGGGGTGCTCACAGTGCTGTGCTCCACAGCAGAAAGGAAGAGCGGTCCTGAGGCCAGCCATGGCTCACCACGTGACTTGGTCAGACCCAGCTGGGGAACCTACAGGGGTGAACCCAGAGCTACCCTCCTCCAATGTGGAGACTGCAAGGGAGACTGCCGGGACTGGAGCCCACACAGCTGCATGCCCAAGGGCTGCTCCAGAGCCCTGCCAGCTGGCTTCTCTCTGAAGGCAGAAACAATCCCCCAGTTCTGACTCCCTGGAGAAACCACTCAGTCTGCCCAGAACTTCTGCGGGCTCCACCTTCCACACCGTGGCCAGAATCTGCTCACTTCACCTATCTCCACACTAACACCTAGCGCAGCCACACCAACCCCCAAGCTCTGCCTGAGCCTCCACATGGGTCTCAGGCTCCACACCTGCCTCCTGACAGGTTTTAACTTCAGTAGCCAGAGGGGCCCTTAAATAGAGTCGGACCTCATCATCTCTTTGCTCACAACCCTCCAGGCTTCCCATTTCACCTCAGAAAAGGCCTGGGGGCTACGAAGGTATAGCTGGCCTGCCCCTTACCTCCCTGCTTGCTGTTCACCAACCTGCTGGCTCACTCCCACCCCAGAGCCTCTACTCTGGCTCTTCTCTCGGCCCAGAACACTCTCCCACTCATCCACTCGGTGAACTTCCTCACCTCCTTTGAGTCTGCTCAAATCTCTTTTCTTTAAAATTGCAGCCTGACCCCACACTGAACTCCCCAACCCTTTGGCGCTGCTGTCCTTTTTCTTTTTTCTGTGGCACTTCCCACCTTCCTCTTCCCTGGCACTTTCCATCACACTATAAAGTTACTTATCTGTTAGTTCACAGTCTGCACCACCCTGCTGGAAGACAAGCCCTACAAGGCCTGTTTTGTTCACTAAGGTATCCTAAGCACACAGAATAGTCTTGTCAGCTACCTGGCAGACAGCTCATTGAATGAAAAAACCAAATGAACCCTGACCTCAGAGCCCAGATGCTTCTCTCATCCTCTGCCCCAACATCAACTATCCTCATCCCCCAACCCAATGACCTCATGAGGCCATGTCCCCATCCCTGTGTCCTCCCCCTGCCCCCAGCCCCATTCTCAGGGCCAGTCCAGCAGCCTGCAGCCGAAGGTAGGAATGCGGATGGTGCCTGGACTAGAGTCTTACAGTGGGGGAGTGTCCAGGCAGACCTGGACACCCCAGGGTACTTCCCACACTGGGAGTGCCCCAAAGACTGCACTGTTGGCAGCTGTCCCAAAGCAGGAAGAGCAAACAGCTTCCCCCCCAGCTCCAACTCCAGTCGGTCACTAGTGGCTTCCCAGAGTGCCATACTGAGAAAACATGTGTGGCCCAACCTGGCTTGGCAAGAAATAGCACCATGGCAGACTAGTGATGTCTTGGGCTAGGGAGTGACAGGACTGGATGGCACGTCACTCAGCTGCCATCCCTTGAGGCCTTGCAGAGACTCTGGAGCAGTGCTGTCCAAGAGAACTCTCTGTGATGATGGAGATGTTCTGTCTGCGCTGTCCGATTCGGCAGCCAGGGACTACATGTAGCTACTGAGCACTTGGAATGTAGCTAATGCAACTGAGGAACTGAATTTATTTCATTTTAATTACTTTTACTTTACATTAACATAGCTTCATGTGGCAATGGGTTACTTTATTGGACACAGCAGCTTTAGACAAATGGTCTCTTAAGCTCCACTTACACCCCAGAGCTAACATTTCTCCAGAAACACAGGCGGCACCAACCCTACAGATTGACATCTTGGCCCAAAGCCCACACTGCCAGGCTTTAGAAATACCGAAGGTCAGGCCTCAGCCATAGCACAGGGCCACAGGCTTCTCTCACCCTCTTTGCAGAAGCCAGCTGGAGATCAAGGTCCACCAGGGGTGGAACCTGTCGACAAGCTGTCCACAAACCCACCAGAGGGCTCACAGTAGGAGGAAGAAGGAATCCGACCCAAGGCTAGGTTCTCACTCCCTGATGATCAGAGGCTTGCTAATGCCAGGCACTACAGGAGTCTTGAGATGGGGCCCCCAACCCCTACATGGCCCAGGAATGGGGAGGGCAGGCCACCTCCCCAACATGGAGACGGCAGAGGGGAAAAGAAAATAGAAAAACAGAACGTTTACCTGTTGTGGACTTTTAGATAATATTTGCTGAGGAACTTTTTATGGCATGTGGGACACTCAACCGGCACGGCTGTACCTTTTCTGCTCTCAGAGGCCTCGGCTGCTAGGGAACCTGCGCTCAGGGCTGGCTCGGCAGCACAGGGCTTTCTGATTACGTTTGATTTCCTCCTGGTCGGCACAATCTCAGTCTCAGAAACGTAAGCGCCATCCCCGTCGTCCTCAACTTGAACCACCACTTCCCACTAGAGCAGAAAAGGAGGCAGGAGGGCACGAGGTCACTACATGAATCAGCAGGGATTCTAGGGGTGGATCTACAGGGCAGCCAGTTCCACCCCAAGGCCCAACCCGAGCACATCCCCACACAAGTCCCTTCATCCGTCACTGTTCCTTCAGGGCCCCAGAGCAGGCAGCATTTGAATCTTGGATTTGGAGAGCAGTGGCTCTGTCTGTGAGAAACTGGAAGTTTGACTGGATGTCACTACCCTGGTGAAACACCTGTAACCCTGATGCCATACACTCCACCCCAAGAGGCTGGGAATCATGGACAGCTGTGGCTCCCAGGAAGGTCAGCCAGAGGCTGCAGGATGGAGCCAGCTTCCTATGTTTGGAGAAAATCTGGTCCAAACCCACATATCAGAGATTCTACCTTGGGGTCCAGATTACCCTGGAAAAACAGTCTCTTCCCCCAACTCCTGCCTCCCCTTTTCCAGCCCCCTGGGCACAGTACCTCATCACTCCGGCCCTGCAGCTGGGCACCTTCAGCCTCGAAGGGCCTTGGGGGCACTTTGCAGTCCTCAGGCTCCTTGTCCTCTGGGGAACAAAGCTTCAGGGCCTGCTTGAGTTTCCCACGGAGAAAGGAGGGACTCTCACTCTCAGCAGGGACACCAAGCTGGGGCTTCTGGGGACTGTGACTGCCACTGAGCTCCTGATCCCTGGGGATTTGACCTAGAGTCCTCAAAACTTCCTCTTCTTCCAAGCCTGCTGGCTCCTTGAGGTGGCTGTTTCCCACATCCCGGGCGGCAGGTTTCCCCAAGCCACTCTGGCCACTTGGTCCCTGTCCCACTGAAGTTTTGGGCTTGAAGCTCTGGCACAGCTCCACAGCATCTGGCACTCGCAACTCCCTGGCTGCCAGGAGCACCTGATCCCGGTTCCCCGAGGTGAGGGCGAGGTGACCAGTGTAGAAAAAGTCCAACAGAAGGCCAAAGATCTCAGCGAAGCCAGCAGGGAGGACAACACTGCCCCCTGAGCCATCCCCATAGAGGCTCTGGAAGAAGTGGCTGCAGCAGGCAAGAACACTCCAGTGCGCCTTGAACACCAGGCCCCCCACGTCCAGGGTGGCGTCGCAGTACTGGCCCTTCTCCCGCTGCTTGTTGAGCTCCTGCAGAACCCTCACACTATGCTGGACAAAGGAGCCGTCCATGGTCTGCCTGGAGGAGGAAAGCAAAAGTGACAGCCTGGCCAGCCCAACCAAGCGGTAGCAAGAGAAAGCCTCTGGATTCGAGAAGAGGGAAAGGGGAGGTGGACTCTACTCAGTCACATTGATCACAAGGGCTTGGATCAAGGTTAGAGGACGCATGCTGAGACAGGAATGGACTGAAAGCTTCTGGGGGAGCGGGGGGTGGCCAGGGCAGCAGCCCTCATTGGTGTTGGCCAGAAAGAGCGAGTGGTGGGGGCGCAGGCGAACCTGGTAGGGGGAGGAGGCACGGCCTGCCGAGGATAGGACACGGTCGTGAAGAGGTGCTAGTGGGAACAATCAAAGTTGGGAAAAAGAGTCAGGGATCAGCGCGAAAACTGGTCGGCTTGGCACAGCTAGAGACCCCGGCCAGCGGAGGGCGGCAGCTGGGGAGAGGTGAGCGGAACCCCCGCCGCGCCCACATGTCCCGAGCGGCCGGGTGGAAGGCGGCCTTGTCGGCCCGCAGCGCCTACCTCCCTCGCCCCGCGCCCCCTCACCTCCTCACCCAGGCCAGTCCTCCTTACGCCGACCGCACCGGGAGCAGGAAGCGTTGCCTCCACAGCCCCACGGACCAACTGCCCAGGCCGTACGTGCCCGGTCGGCCGTACGGAGACGGCGCCGTCGCCGCCGCCGGACATGACGTCAGGGCGCGCCGGCCGGGGTGGAGCGCCTGGGAGGCGCAGGGCTTCTAGCTCCGACCCCAGGGGACGGGACCACGCAGAGAACGGCCAATGGGATGCCTAATGGGGCGTGGCCACGCCGGTTCTCTGGCCGCCGGACCCGCCTCCCAGAGTTGCCTAGCAACGCCAAGCTGGGCGCCGGGCCTTCACCCGGCTCTGGCCGAGTCCCGAGGTTCCGGCTGCGGTTTGTCGGCCGCGGCGCGCCCCCCCATCTCCTGCACAGGAAGCGCAGCCAAGACGCAGACGTACATTTCACCTCTTTATTGGTAGGCTCGTGGGCTTACACTTCCCCAGCCAAAACTGAGGAGCCCAGAGACCTCTCGGAGACCCCAGACCCTGCACGCCCCGCTCCACCTTCGATCCTCAGGGCAGGGAAGGCTTCCAGTGCGCCCCGCCCTGGCTTGGCCCTGCCCGACCCCGCGGTCAAGTGGAGCTGCAGCGCCTGGTGTACTCCTGGATGGAAGCCTGGAAGTACGCCGTGCTGTTGAGATCTGGACGGCAGAGGATCACATAGCACTTGGGCAGGAAATAACCGCTGAAGCCGCCGCTCAGGCAGCTCAGCGCGGCCAGCATGGTGACAGCCGGCAGGTACTTGCCCTGGTAGACGCTGGCAGTGGTGAAGAAGGCGATCCAGGACACGAAGTTGAGGAGCAGGCTGAAGGTGACACATTTGGCCTCGTTGTAGTTCTCTGGCAGGTCCTTGCCTAGGTAGCTGCAGGCAAAGGTGCTGACCGAGAGGAGGCTATTGTAGATGAAAGCCAGCACGAAGCCCAGTGACTTGGCCTCTGTGCAGTCAAGCATCACCAACTGAGGGAAGCGCTGGTATTCCCTGGTGGGCAGTGGGGTCCACACTGCAAGCCAAGTTAGGCAGATAAGAAGCTGGGCTGTTGAGCTGATCACCACAAACAGGCCAGCACCATGGTGTTGGACCCAGGCACGGTAGAATATGGGTAGCTTGGCAGAAAACTTGAAGATGAAGACCAGTTGGAAGGAGCGGATTGTCAGGCAGGATAGGAAGATGGCAAGACCGAGGGCAAAGAGAGTCTGGCGTAGCAAGCACATGATTAGTGTGGGCTTCCCTAAGAAGCCATAGAGGCCACAGCTGCCCACTGCCAGGGAACCCAGCATGAGGAAGCACAGCTTGCCCCCAGCTGACCTCACCACAGGGGTCTCTAGGTGCCAGGCAAACAGGCCAGCAGTCCCAACCACCACCAGCAGCAGCAGTGTATTAGCTGCCAGCAGCACCCAAGAGACAGGCTCATGCCAAGCCAAAAACACCACGGTGCGTGGGAAGCAGGTTTGGCTTCTCTTAGGTGCCCACTCTTCTTTCCCACAAGGCTGACATCTGTGCGGGTCTGGGAAGGAAGGTGGAGAGAGCTCCTGAGATCCAAGTGAGTAGAGCAGGAAAGGAAAGGGAGGCCATGCAGGCCTGCAAGATGCTGGGAGGGCTATACCACAGCAGCTGGGCTCTGCTGGGCATAGCGACATGGGTATAGCCCTGAGTGGGGCCCCAAGGCCACATGTTTCCTAAAGATGCCTGTGTTAATTACAGATTCTGGAGACACACAGGTAGGTTCTGTATGGCTCATGATCCCAGAAGGGGTTTGCAAACCAAGAGGTCCCTAGGGAGGGCCTTACTCTGATAGCTCTGCCCACATGTCAGTGAGGCTGTGATTCAATGGGACCAGCCAGCCCCAAAGGAAGGGCATTTCCATCTCTCTCCCCAGCACTTCCACTAGCAAAACCCACCTTCCTGAGCTGCCACTCTGTGGTTTCTCTGAGTCTTGACTCTCTGAGGACAGAAGAGATGCATTCCCATGCCCACAGAGACAGTAAAAGGAAAGGATGCGGCCCCTGGTGTACAGCTCTGGACTGAGCCCTTAACTACTTAATTTGCTCTCTGATCTTGACCTGGCACCACTGGGTGGAGTACGCTGTTTTTCCTGCTACAGACATGCTTCTATCTGCATTCAGGCCAAGCTGTCCGAGGTGCTGGCTGTCTTTGGCATGGACAATAGAGGGACTTCATACAGACAGCATGGGAGGGTACAAAGGGAATGATAGCTACATCTGTTTGGATAAAGAGGTTGAATTTAGGATAAGACTGCATCTGTAGAAGTTGGGTTTGGAGCTCTCTAATAAAGGACACAGCTAGGTCTGAGGCTTTCAACTGGTTGTTTCTTTCTGCTTTGTCAGAATTCAGACTGGTGGCAGGTATCTTCCAACCTGCACCTAACTGGCAACAAAGTGATCGGGGCCCTGGTTCTGCACACATGTGGCCCAAGGGCAGTCCTTTCATCTGTACAGACCCCAGGAGCTCCAGGTCGTGTGCCCACTTGCTTCGCCACTCACCACTCTTGTTGAGGAAGGTCCCAGCCTCACAGGGCACACACTCGAAGCAACAGTGGTGGACACCCACAATCACTTGTGCATGCCCTTCAAGGCAGTTGCTGGAGCACACAGATGTCGGCACCTGCAAGAAGCCACAGGTGCTCTGCAACCACATGGAGGAGCCCAAGTCAAGGGACGTTCACATGCAGAATGGAAAACAGAATCTCTGTCCATCTGCCCTGCTGGTTCACTCCCAGGGCAGAGCCCCTGGTTGGATGAATCAGCAGCAATGGGGCCTGCTAGCCAGTCGAGCTTCCCTGGCAGGGCTGGGGAGAGCCAGAGCAGCCTGGTACCTGAAAGCCCCACTCCTGCCCTGTGTAAGCTGCGTCAGCATCAACCCCAGGATCCAGGCTGCCCATAAGGCTGTCACCTGGTTAGTAACCACATCCCCATTACCTGGTTGTCCTTTCCATGCCACTGGATTTTGGTCTTATTTATGTCAAGCCTAACTGGAGACCATCTGGAGGAGCCAATGACCTGGAAGGTCCACTTGGGGCCACTCCAGTCCCAGGCAATTATGTCATAGCTGCTGAGGGGGTCCCCGTTGTCATTAAATGTCACAACGTCCTCGTGTAGAAGGAAATTCACCTTGTGGATCTGCTCCAGAAGCTGAAACAAACAGAGATCATGGAGCCACCATAGATGACATAGGCTGCTCTTCCTCGACCCTCCAGACCTGGACGGCCCAGGAAACAAGTACCTGGGGCCTTGATGGGCTTCTATCTGGGTGGTTTCAGCCCATCTGGAAGTTCTAGTCCCTTCCTCAGAGCCCCCTTCCCTCCTAGAAGGCCCCTTGACCTTCACAACCAGTCTTCTGAATTTACAGTGATTTTTAGCCATGGACCCAAGGCATGGTGGGTGGGAGGAGCCAAGGTTCAGGGAAGAAAAGCCTAAGAGAAGAGATCAGCCCTCTAGTTGGTGGCCTTTGCCCCCCACCTCCAGCACTTAGGGTGGCCAGAGAGTGGCCTCTCTGCTTGCCTCAGGAAAGCACCCTCACTTGGGGTACCAGGAGCTGGGCTGCCTTACCTGCCCAGGGTAGACTTGGCCCCTGGAACAGGCTCCTGAGGTGCAGCCCAGGAGCTGGTGGAGGCCATGGGCCACGGCATAGACAGCCCGGTATACGTTGTAGGAGTTGCTCATGGCGAATGCTCCGAACGTGGGCATCTCCTGTGCCGTGAACGCCTGGCACTCTCTGCAGAGCTGGTTGCTGCTGCACCAAGAGCCCCTGGGGCAAGGCCCCTGGATCCCCTTGTCTGCCCGGACATAGGCCTCTTCAAACTCCTTCAGGCCAGGGACAGTCCTCTGCTGGATGGCCACGCCCAGCACTGTGCCGATGCCCCAGATCCCGGGCACGCTGCTGAGGTGTGTGGAGATGGCCCAGTCTTCTGAGGCAATCCACACCTTGGCAGTCAGGTTGGCCAGCACCACAGACTCAAAGAACACCCTGGCCGGCTGCCTGCTGGAGAAGACGACCACGACGGTGGTCCTCGCCCAGTCCAGGCGGCTCATCATGTTCCACATGCTGTCATCGCCTGGCCGAGCAGAGGAGGGCACAATGCCCTTGAAGGCGATGCAGATGCCCTGCTGGGTGCCCTGGTTCTCCAGCGCCTGCACCCCCAGCTGCCCGTACTCGTCGTCGCTGCCCACCAACGAGATCCAGACCCACCCAAAACTCTGCAGCAGCAGTACCATGATCTCCACCTGGTACTTATCACTGGGGATGGTGTGCAGAAAAGAAGGGTACTGCCGCTTCACGCCAAGCGTCTCGCTGCTGGGCTTGTAGCTGATCTGTGGGGGTTCAGTTCAGCGAGGTCAGTGGCAGCAGCCTCGACTGAGGGTCCCCACGGTGCCGGCCCTGTGCTGGGCACAGGAACCCAGGGAGGACAGAGACAAGGCCCTGGCTCTGGTTCTCAAGGAGAGCAATACTTGACATGAGACTGACAAGTTACATATGGAGAAGAGGGCAGGCCCCGAGGCAAGGCTTCTGGGAGAGGAATGGGAATCTGCCTAGTGGACAAAGAGGACAAAACCTGGCTGCAGGGAGTGAAATGGTGTCGTGTGCTCGGGATCCTACATGCACTCCCATTTGGTTGGAGGCCGGATGCCAGGAACAAGAACTCAGGGCAGGAGGCCTGAACTCCCATGCTAAGGGGCTTGGTCTTTACCCACAGGCCATGGGGAGCCCCTCAGGGTTTAGGCAGAGAACAGATGTGTTCAGACTTGTGTTTTAGGAGTATATCTCTGATTTCAGTGAGGAACATGTTAGAAAAGGCTCAAGACCAGAGTCAGGGAGAACCCCTAGGAGGCTGATGAATCATCTAGACAAGAGATGATGGTGGTCAGAGTTAAAGCTGTGGCAGTGGCAATGTAGAAGAGGGGATGGACCTGGCAGCTTTTAGAAGGTCAAAGCAGAGGCCGTGGTGTCGGCTAAACACAGGGGCAGGGGCAGGAGGAATGAAGGTAGAGATGGTCACTCAGCTGCTGGGCTGGGCTGGGGATGCAGGAAGAACAGAGGCTTTGGTAGTGTAGGGAGGTAAGTTCAGTTGGGGCCTGCTGCGTCCATGAAGTGGACACACTGGGTGAGCATCTGGAAATGGGACTCAGTGCTCAGAAGTCAGGATGAAGCTAGAGAGGGGAAGTTCAGCCGTGGGGCTGGTGGCCGCCTGGGAACGGGAGAGCTCTCACTGGGGGAATCACCTGCCTTCTCAGAGGAGGTGGGGAAGAGAAATCTCTAGAGGAGACTGAGAAAGAGGTGCCACAGTGCAGGGGGTTCATAAGTGACAAGGAAAAGTGTCCCGGAGGAACTGGCCAGAAATGTGACAAAGTGGTCATGCAAGGTAAAGAGGGCTGAAAAGCATTCGTGGGATTTGGAGACCCAGAAGGCCCTCCAGATCCAGGTGAGAACAAGAGCGGTGGGGTAGAATCCGGGGCAGTGGGTTGAGGAGCAAATGAAAAGCGGGAGAAGCGAACAAGAATAGAGACCTCTGTGGAGAAGTCTCGATGGAGGGGCAGAGAGTGCAGTGCTGGGAGCAGATGGGCCTGGCAGGGGGAGAGGGGTAAGGCAGGCTTAGAGGCTGAGGAGAGAGGCTGGGAGAGGCTGACAAGCAGAAGAGGGCGCGAGCCCAGAGGGATAGCACAGTGAGGGGCGCCACCCCTCGGAGCCTGAGCCTGGAAGGAGGGAGGGAAGGAGGAGCGCAGGGGAGAGGTGGTGGGAAGCGAAGAGTGTTCAGTTCTTCACAAGGAGATGGAACAGTGGGAGGAGAGTGAAAGGCAGAAGTTTCAGAGGAGAATGGGTTTTCCCATGAGCGTTGAGGCAGGGAGACCTGGAAGCAGCACTTGGAGAGAGACAGACGCTGGGGCAGGAATCATGATGGGCAGGGACCTCTGCCATGTGAGTAACGAGCAGTGACCACCCAGGAGATCCCAGGGGCAAGACTGGCCTTGGGGTGCAGCAGCTCCTGCCCACTCACCCCAGCCCATGCTGGACTTGCCAGGAAGGGAGATGGGCAAACTGCTGGGGCTCCAGCTTACCAGGGGCACCAGGAAGGGGCTCAGCATGCTGGCGGCGGCGGTGGCATGGTTGGTGGAGGAGGGCCCAATCACGGCCACGGCCGTGGGAGAATAACGGGAAGTGTCTCCTTGGATCTCTATGTGGTGCGTCCCCGGCACGCTCAGTATTCTCAGCATGGCGTACACGCTGGCTGACTCCGAGCACACGTCATACAGCTCATACCCCAGGGTGACATTGGGCAGCAGGGCTGTGGAGTTGTTTATCTCCTCGATGCTGAACCGCATGGCTTGGAAGAGATGGTAGCCATGGCTGTTGAAACTGTTGGACCTGTAGTGAGAGCCAAGCCCTGCTGAGAACCTCTGGCCTCCCAGAACTCCAGGCTTGGGCGGTAGAAAGGAACCTCTGAGGTCATCTACAACCATGACCTCAACATGGGCCCTGTAGCACACACACAGTTCTGTTAACAGGGTTTTGGGAACGTGGGGAACAAATTGAAGAAATGCACATTCCTTGACCCAACCCTGCTCCATAAACATATTAGCCTTGAAAGTCTCGCAAGCCCTACAGCAGAGAAACCTGCTATATTAGTCAGTATTCTCCAGAGTGACAGAACCAATAGGATATGGAAAGAGAGGGAGAGAGAGAAAGAGAGAGAGAGGTTTAGTTTAAGGAATTGGCTCATGTGATTCTGGGGGCTGGCAAGTCTGAAATTTACAGGGCAGGCTGAAAATTTCCACAAGAGTTTATGTTGCAGTCTTGAGTCTGAAGGCAGAATTCCTTCCTTTTCTGAAGACCTCAATCTTTTCTCTTAAGGTCTTCAACTGATTGGATGAGGCCCACCCAGATTATGGAGGGCAATCTGCTCTACTCAGTCTACTGATTTAAATGTTAACCATATCTAGGGGCTGGCCCCATGGCCGAGAGGTTAAGTTCGCACGCTCTGCTTCAGGCAGCCCAGTGTTTCGTTGGTTCAAATCCTGGGCGCGGACATGGCACGGCTCATCAAGCCACGCTGAGGCAGTGTCCCACATGCCACAACTAGAAGGACCCACAAAGAAGAATATATAACTATGTACCGGGGGGCTTTGGGGAGAAAAAGGAAAAAAATAAAATCTTTAAATGTTAACCGTATCTAAAAATAACTTCGCAGCAGACTGGTGTTTGAGTAAACAACTGGGCACCATAGCCTAGCTAAACTGACGCATAAAATTAAGCACCACACCTGCTTAACCTTGCTTAGAGCTTCTCACCAGGACACCCGTGACTGCAGTGAGGGCCTGTGTTCCACATTGCCTACTTTGGGAACTGCTGTCTGGACCCCAGCAGGGGCACGCCAGCGACGTGATTCAGCCTTGCCTGAAGAACGTGCTAACCCGTTCCACTTTCCAGCCTTTCTTCTTGTTAGAAGGCTCTTGCATCATTTCTATCACTTCTGTCCTTGAGTCACACTCAGAGGAGGCTCAGGGCCTCCTGCCTGTGGCAGCCCTTCATTACCTGAAGCCAGTTTTCAGGTCCTCTTCTCTCACAAGTCTTCTCTTCCCAGGTTCCCATCTGGCCTCTTTGGGCCAGTCCTCATGCACCAGGCTTTCCAGACCTTCCTCCTGGGCTGGCTGTCAAGTGTGCTTCATGTTTAGGGCATCCTGCCATTGAGCCCTGATACATCCTTGAGCCTCTCATATCTGTGACTTGTACAGACAGCAAGCAACTATCTTCTTTACAAGAAAAGCAGTTGTCTTTCGCTACCTGGACTGTTGGCTTCATAAGGCACCGACCTGATCGATCTTTGCAAAGCTCCTGAAGCATCTACTTGCTATGTGTCTCCCCTTCCTTCCCCATAGAGAACCACATCTGCCATCTGGGAGACTAAGGAGCTTGAACTTGGGGAGGAGTGAGGAGGAGACGGAGGAGAGGAAAGCCCTCCCTTAACGCACTCTAACAGCCAGGACAAAAGACTGTATTACAAAGTGGAATCTGGGTAGAAGCACCAGGACTGGAAGGTGGCGCCAGTGGGTTGGGGAGGGATTGGAGGCAGTTCAAGTGGCAACCCCAGAGGTAGAAAGGGCAAGGTCCTAGCTGAGGAGGGCAGGCAGAGGTCTCTTAGGCACAAGTCCCACTAAGTGACAGCTCTGCTGACCCCTCACTCACCTGTCACAGAGGGTCACCATGGGTCTGCTTCTCACCTCCAGATAGTCACTGTGGATAGGGAACAGGCCTGCAAGGAGGTAATCCCCAGGGAGGCTGAAGTCCGGAGAGGACTCTGTGCTGTGACAACTGAAAGCCCAGCAGCAGAAAAGGGAAAGGGAGAGCTGCAGGCCCACCAGGCGAGCCGCCTGGAGTAACATGCTGGCCAGACAGCGCCCTCTGACCAGGTCAGGCTGTTTAAATAGAATAGACGGCAGCTGCCCAGATGCTTCCCAACTTCATGCCCATGAAAGGGGTGGGACCAGAGCCCAGTTGTAGGAACTGGGCTGTTTGCCTTGGCCTTCCGGGCTGGCAGTCCTACTCAGGAACTGGGCAGCGTCAAGGCATGGATGCAAACGGGGCAGAACCCACTGACCCTTCCTCTGCACGGTTGTGGGTTCTGTCCTTGCTCTGGTGCCGGTAGCTTCACCTGGCTCAGGAAGGGAGCCCTGGCATTTTTTGGGGGGGGTCATAGGAAGGCAGGGACACAGCTGCTCTGGGGGCCCTGAGGGACAGGGTGTGGAGGGTTGCTATCAGGGAGCTGTGGGTTTTAGAATCTTTTACCTGGGCCTCAGTTTACCGAATGAGACCTGGCTTTGAATTGATCTCCCCCCTAGTTCTCAGTTTTCTGACACTGAAATTCTGAGTGAATCATCGTTAGTTTACCTTCAGCCCAAAGACAAATGCATGCAAACAGATGGTACGCAAATAGACCGGTTTTGTTTAAACGGCCAATCCTAGAGCTTTTTCTGCAGGAAAGAAAAATACCAGGTGGATTTCCGGAGAGGTGGCACTGCTGTCGGGTCGGGTACCTGGTTTTCCCTCTCGAGGTGGCCGGAGTGGGGCTTTTGCATAATGTAAATGTGACCCTAAGTGGGACGGCCGGCGGGGTGGCGCCGAGGCGGCCGCCCCCAGAGCGCCCCCTGGCGGGCTGGAGCCTCCGAGGGGCCAGCCAAGGCCCAGGTGCGCTGCCGGGGTCGCCGACAGAGGGCGCCCGCAGCTCCCAGGCCGCTCCCTTTTGGCCGCTCGACGGGCCGCGGGGCGGAGCGACGGGATCTCGCGAGATTCTCGCGCGACAGGCGCCGGCGACCAGCATGGCGGACTCGCCGCTGCTTCCCAGGCGGGGTCCCTCCCGCTCCACGTGGCTGCGAGCCCGCAAGGCACGGCCCCAGCTCATTCTCAGCCGCCGGCCCCGCCGCCGGCTCGGGGCCCTGCGCTGGTGCGGCCGAAGGCGTCTGCGGCGGCGGCTGCTGCAGACCCAGGCGGCCGGCGCGGACTGGCGGGAGGGCGGCTGCCTGGCGTCGCGCGCAGCGGCGGCCCGGAGGCCCAAGACCGCCGCCCCCAACCCGGCCTCCAGCCCGACCCCCAGCCCGGCCCCGGCAGCTGACCCCGACTCGAGTTACCTCGCGACTCTCCCCATCCCGCCGGTGCGACCGGCCGGCCCGGGCCGCGCGCTGGTGCTGCTGCCGCTCGAGCAGGTGGGTGGTATGGGGCCCGGTGGGCAAAGGGAGGTGCAGGCTAGGGGGAGACCGTGGTCCCTTCTGCCGGTTCTCTGGTCGCAAGTTGGGCGCATTCCTCGTGTCGGGGATGCTGAGCCGAGGATAACAAGGACCCTGCTGAGGGGATTTCTAGGCCTTCAGAGCTGAAAGGTCCTTTAGTAGTAATAACATTAAGTCTCGTTTACTGGGGGCTTAGAAATGTCAGGTTGTAAGTGTTTTAGGTTTACGAACCCGTTTAATACTGCCAGCGTCTGTGGCGTCTATACCGTCGTTGCTGTGAATGTTTACAGACGAAGAAACTGAGATATAGCTTAGGTCAGGCAGAGCTGGGATTCAAACCCAGGCAGCCTGGTTGCACGGCTCCTGCTCTTCACTCGGACTGGGAGGTCCCCCTCCAATGCAGGAGGCGAGTGAAAACCAGGGATAGGAGAGACTTGGGAAGGACAGGGAGCCCTGAGAACAGCAGAGCCCAGGTCATGGGACCCGCCTGTTCTTCATGTGTCAGTGTTCTGTCTCTGTAGCTGTCATGCAATAGATCCTAGGTTAAAAACATCAATCACCTGATGGTCACCTAGTACAATGTATTCTGTTAGTTAGAAACCAGCTATCTTTTCGTAACTGAGTAGTGATTAAGATTTTAGAAAATTTCAGTCATTAGTAACAGAATCTGTAACATTCTCTCTTTCTTTTTTCTCTCCCTTCTAGGGTTTTACGTTTAGCGGGATCTGTCGTGTGACCTGCCTCTATGGCCAGGTGCAGGTGTTCGGTTTCACCATCAGCCAAGGCCAGCCTGCCCAAGATGTCTTCTCTACCTATACCCACACTCGCCTGGCTATCACTGCAGTTCATTACTCAGTGTCTGAGAAAAACAAGAAAGAGATGAAAAGGGAAGCCCGAATTTTGCTCAAACCTCATCTTAACAAGGGTAATGAAAAGAACTGGGTAACTGACCGAGAGCTCACTCTAATAAGGCTTATAATTTTTAGATGCTTACTACAACGTAGACGTTGCACACTTTACTATGTTTGTTTAAACACACACAAGATTGAAACTACTGTTTTCACCATTTTACAGATGAGAAAAGTTGCCCAGGGCCACACAGCTAGTGTGTAGCAAACCTGGATTCATTTCTCCATCCTGGTGTGTTCCTGTTATGCAGTATGGCCTCCTGAAAAAGGCTCTCAAACATAATTCCTACTCTCAAAAAGTTTGCAACTTAGCCGAGGAGATGGTAGTCCTAAAGGGCATAGAATTTAATGGAGTTGTTATTTCTAAGGTAGTTTATTTTTCTTTACAGATGACAGATGTTGGTTGATGAAGAATTTTTCTCCTCTGTGTTCCATTGTGATGCTAGAACATCTGAAAACCTCCACTGTAAACTTCATAATCAGCCATCCAGGTTTATCTTACGTTTTTGTACAAGAGGTAGAACCAGTTTTCATTCAGAGTTTTGCTAATCACTTTCACCAAAATAGTCTTATCAAATGATTATGTAGGATCCTCCCTTGGGAGATCAGTCTGTCTGTCATGTTGTGCTGTAGGTCTTACAGATGTAACGTGTGTACAGTAAAAAATAGCATAGAAAGATAAAGCATGAAAAAGTCTCTTCTCCTCCCCTTAGTTTCATTCCCCAGTGAAAGCTGTCATTTCATATTGTGGTTAGTTAAATGCCTTTTGGCATTTTTAAATGATTATATCTTGATTTACTTAACATGAGACAGTATAAATTTTCTTTAAGCTGTGAATGAGTAATTTCGGTGTATTTACAGTTTTTCCTCTCTCTTTTGCACCTTCAAATTTTTGCTGGCCATCTTATTAATTTCCTAAAGCCAAGGTCTATTACCATAATTGTCTCCCATGAGCCATAAATTGAGTCTAATCTGCAGGATTATTGGACAAACTAGATGTGAGGTGTGAGGAACAATCAAGGAATAACAATCAAGAGAACTTCTACTTGTCTCTGGCCCTATCCTGGGCATTTCCTCCAGGTATTCTGAATGAACTGCTCCCAAGGCCAACGCCTCCACGCGGAATAACAAGGCTTTTTGGCTTAACCACCTTGGTGCATGGACTTGCTATTAACTGAGATGAGGGCACTGTAGGAGGAGCCGAGTTAGATACATTAACTCTGAGATGTCTGTTACACATTCAGTTGGAGATCTCAAGTGGGCAGTTGAATATGTGAGTCTGGAGTTCAGAGAAGAAGTTAGAAATGTAAATTTGGGATCTTTCAGCAGAAAAGGGTTCCAAAGGCTGCATGAGATAATAACACCAAGGGAGTTGATACAGATAGAGGTGAAAAGGTTCAAGGACTGAGCCCCCGGCACTCGTGTGAAGTGGGCTAGATGAGGGACTGGCAGAGACGGAAGAGTGACGGTTGACGTTAGAGGAAGACCAGTGAGTGTGGTCAGCCCGTCCTTAAAGGACATGGAAGTAAACAGCTGTGTCAGATGCTCCTGGGGCTGAGATGAGGCCTAGAAAGGAACTCTGGAAGTAGGAGCGTGGTCTGGGTGAGAGTCGTGTCAGTCGACTGCCAAGGAGGATGGCCTGACTGGAGTGGCGTCAGGAGCCTGGGAAGAAGGAGCACAAGGGCTTTTGTGGAGTTTAGCTGTAAAGGAAAGGAAAGAAATGACACAGTAGTTGGAGGACTAAGTGTGGTCAGAGAGTTTTGTTTTTTGTTAAGATGGCTAAAAAAACAGCATGTTTGAACACAGCATGTGGGAATGATCCAGAGGAGAGAGCCCTGATGCAGTAGAGAGAGGTGAGGACAGCTCCAAGTGTGTGAGTGAGTTGACCTCGAGGGAGGGCTTCTGGTTCTGGTCTCTGCGTGGAGGCGTTGGCCTTGGGAGCAGTTCATTCAGAATACCTGGAGGAAATGCCCAGGATAGGGCCAGAGACAAGTAGAAGTTCTCTTGATTGTTTCCTGTTACTCTGAGAAATGGATCACGGTCGTCACTGAGGGGGGCGTAGGTAGTAGGTAGGTGTTGGAGGTTTGAAGTGAGAGGAAAAGAAATGAAATGAGGGTGGGACAATGAATGAACTATTGTGGTTACCTAAGTTTAATCTAGTGCAGAATCTAGTAACTAGGTCAGGGCTGTAGAGAAGGAAATGGAAATCCCATGTTACCAAACCGTTAGTAGTTAAAAGTGAATGTTGCAAATGCAGTGATCAGACACACTTGTTTTTTTTTTAAGGAAGATCAGCCCTGAGCTAACTACTGCCAATCCTCCTCTTTTTGCTGAGGAAGACTGGCCCTGAGCTAACATCCATGCCCATCTTCCTCTACTTTATATGTGGGAGGCCTGCCACAGCATGGCTTTTGCCAAGCGGTGCCGTGTCCGCACCCGGGATCTGAACTGGTGAATCCTGGACCGCCCAGAAGCGGAACGTGCGAACTTAACCACTGTGCCACTGGCTGGCCCCTCATGTTTTTTTTTCTGGGACTTAACCACTACTGTTTATATTCCTTTTGCTCTTTCTTGGATAACTTCCCTTGCCCTACTTATATGTAATACATTCTGGATTTTTATATAAGGCAGAGAGTAAACTTTAGATCATCTCATTTTATAAGATATTTTGCCCTCAGTGATTGATAGCTGAGCAGAGTGTAGACTTGTAGGTTCAGAGAAGTTTTCCTGAAAACCTCGAAGGCCTTGCTCCATTGTTGTCTAGAATCCAGAGCAGCTGATAGGAAATTTCACACCAGGCTGACTCTTGTTCCTTTTATGATGTCTTTATCTTCCGAGTTGATGAATTGCACGAGGATGCGTTCGTGGGTGGGTCTCTTCCTGGAGCCTCTTGGACACTGTGGCCTCACTCCATCTGAGCCCCATCTGCTTCAGCCAGGATCGAGCTCTTACATTCCTTGGGTTGCTTTCCTGTGGTTTCCTGGTACTTCAGTTAGAACGCAGTGGGACTTGCTAGAACTGTCTTCTACATCTTTTCAGCTGCCTGTGTGTATTTTTTGTCTTTTTGCTTTATGTTTTGGAGATTGTCTTGATTTTATTCTAAATCACCAACCTATTCTACAGCTGTGGTCTGCTATTGAATTTTTCTTTTGGTAATCACTTCTAAATTTCACACATTAAATTTACATGCATTTTTTTTCTGGAGTCTCCTGCAGAGGTGGTATCAGCTTGGATGTAAGAGTAAGCTATGAAAACAGAGCCACGGATAACTTTAGGAGTAGAGTTGACAGGAGTTACTGAAGGGTTGGATTTGGGAAGTGAGAGAAAGGGAGGGATCAAATTTAACTTTTGTAGCTCACAGCTGTATGAGTCTTATTAATTTAGAACTGAATTAAAAAAGGTACATTTGTTTTCACCTTTTCTTAAAGTTTAAATTGTTAATTTCAGAGTCCGACTTTCCAGATTAACTCTGAATATTTCGCCTTGAGGTCTGTTGGCATTAAAAGAGAGAAAAAGAAAAACGGCCTTCGTTTAACTGAGAGTGCCCTTTCAGCCATGGAAGAGTTAGTCAGCGTTTCTTGTGGTGAGTGACATTGATAAATTCCAGCGTTTATCTGCCAAAGCCTCAGAGGATGACTGTTTATGATCAGAGGCCTAAAGAAGATGGCTAATTCTACGGGTCAATGTTTGTTTCACCTCCAGAAGAAGTAGATGGCTGCCCTATCATTCTGGTTTGTGGAGCTCAGGACGTTGGAAAATCAACATTTAATAGATCCCTGATCAACCAGTTGTTAAATAGGTAAGAGTATTTTTATTCCAGTTTTGACATATTGCTAGATTTTTGACATGAAGTTGTGTTTTTGATTTATGAATCCGATGCAAATGCATCTTGACTTCTAAGTAGAGATTATGTACAACTCTTATATATACAGCTTTATATCTACAGCTATCTTATATATACGGGTTATATACAGCTGCTCAGCTGAGTGGTGCCCTTCTCTGTCATGCTGTGTTTTGGAGTCAGGTGACGATGCTCTCGGGGTGTACTGACTGCCTATCTGTGAGCTTTTGAGAGGAGTCACTTGGTTTGTCCAAATCCAGAGATTCAGATTAGGGGTAAATTCTGTTACACTTTAAAGATAAAATTTTAAGAAAGACAGAGTTGTATCCGTATTATGAACGGGCACTGTGGCCATGCCTGTATCACATTTTCTCTTTACGTTGTTCTTTTTATATTGGTCATCATCTTTGGAGCATTCCCCCTAATTAGGCCTGTGGATCTCATAAAATCTTGAAGATCTGGTTTATTCTTTTGATATAGTAAAGCTGGTTAAGACTTTCTTTCTGTTAAATTTTCAGTATTTCCTGCGTTGACTATTTGGAATGTGATCTGGGACAGACGGAATTTACTCCTCCGGGTTGTATTTCTTTACTTAATATTACAGAACCAGTTCTAGGTACGTGATATACATTTCTTAAATGTCTTGGTTTTGTAAAACACAGTGAATGCTTATTAAAAACTCAAAGAATATAAAAGTATAAGATATAAAAAGTGAACATCTGCCTACCGAACTCATGGTCTTCCCATAGCTTCCTCAAGCCTCCAAAAAACCCCAAACTGCTACTTCTCCAGGGTTCCGTTTTAGTAAATGGAACTACTATCCATTTTGTTTTATGTAAATAAGAAACATCTTCCTCTACTATTAACGTCTTCTATAACCCTATACAATGCTCTAAACCAGGAAATTAACATTGATTTAATACTATTAACAGTCTATAGATTTTATTCAGAATTCACCAGTCTTCCTACTGTGTCCTTTCTCTGGTTCAGAATCTCATATTGCTTTTTTTTAATGGTGAAATTTGCATAACATGATATTTAACCATTCATATGTGTACATTCAGTGGCATTAAGAACATTCGAATAGTGTGTGTAACTATCACCACTGTCAATATCAATTTGGGATGTTTTTCATCATCCCAAACTGAAATGCTATACCCCTTAAACAGTAACTCCCCCTTCCAACTCTCCCTCCAGACCCTTGTAACTGCTGTTTACTACTTTCTGTCTCTGTGAATTTGCCTGTTCTAGGTACTTCATATAAGTGAAATCATACAGTATTTGTAATTCCACATCTAGCTTTTTTCACTAAGCGTAATAGTTTTTAGGTCTGTCCATATTCTAGCATATATCGAAATTTAGTTACTTTTTATGGCTGAAGATTATTCCATGGTATGTATATATCACATTTTGTTTATCCATTCAGCTGTTGACGGACACCTGGATTGTTTCCACCTTTGAGGTGTTGTGAATAGGGCTGCTGTGAACATTGCTATACAAGTCTCTGTTCAAGACCCTGCTTTCAGTTCTTTGGGATATATACCTAGGAGTGGAGTTGCTGGGTCATGTGGTAGTTCCATGTTTAACTTTTTGAGAAACTGCCAAACTGTTTTTCACAGTAGCTGCACCATTTTACATTCCTATCAGCAGTGCTCAATTGTTCTAATTTCGCCACATCTTCACCACTACTTATTGGGGGGGTTTTTTGTTGTTGTTGTTGTTGTTTTTGAGGAAGATTAGCCCTGAGTTAACAACTGCCGCCAATCCTCCTCTTTTTTCTGGGGGAGACTGGCCCTGAGCTAACATCTGTGCCCATCTTCCTCTACTTTATATGTGGGACGCCTACCACAGCATGGCTTGATGAGCGGTGCCATGTCTGCACCTGGGATCCAAACCGGCAAACCCCGGGCCGCCAAAGTGGGTCATGCCCACTTAATTCTGCTGTGCCACTAGGCCGGCCCCTGCTTATTGTTTTGAGTATAGCCATCCTGTTAGATGCGAAGTGATAGCTCATTTTGATTTTGATTTCCATTAATGATGATGAGCATCTTTTCATGTGTTTATTAGCCATTTGTATATCTTCTTTGGAGAAATGTCTATTCGAGTCCTTTGCCTATTTTTGAGTTGGGTTGTTTTGTTGAGTTTTAGGAGTTTTTTGTATATTCTGAATGTTAATCCCTTATGAGATATGTGATTTGCAAATATTTTCTCCCATTCTATAGATTATTGTTCCATTTTCTTGATAGTATCCTTTGATGCACAAAAGTTCTTAATTTTTATGAAGCCCAGTTTATCTATTTTTTCTTTTGTTGCCTGTGCTTTTGATGTCATATCCATGTAGTTGCCATCAAATCCATTGTCACAGAGATTTTCTGTAATGTTTTCTTCTAAGAGTTTTATAAGTTTTAGCTCTTACATGTAGGTCTTTGATTCATTTTGAGTTAATTTTTGTATATGATATAAGGAGAGGGTCCAACTTTATTCTTTTGCATATGGATATCCAGTTTTCCAGCCAGCCCTGGGGGTCTAGTGGTTAAGATTCAGCGTTCTCACTGCTGCAGCCCGGGGTTGTTTGCTTGTCAGGGAACCACACCAGCTGTCTGTCAGTTGTCATACTGTGGTGGCTGCATGTTGCTGGGATGCTGAAAGCTATGGCACTGGGATTTCAAAAGCTAGCAGTCACCCATGGTGGACAGTTTCAGTGGAGCTGCCAGACCAGACAGACTAAGAAGAAGGACCTGGCCACCCACATCTGAAAAAAATTGACCATGAAAACCCTGTGAATAGCAGTGGAGCACTGTGGGATATATGTAGGAAGGGGAGAGGATGGCACAAAAAGACTGGACAGCGTTCCGCTTTGCCATGTGCAGTGTTGCCTGGAGTCAGAATCGACTCTATGACGCTACCAACAATAAATCCAGTTTTCAAATCACTATTTGTTGAGAAGACTGTCCTTTCCTCGGGGAGTGGTCTTGGCACACTTATCAAAAATCGTTTGACCATATATTGTATTCTATTCTATTCCATTGATCTGTGTATCTGTCCTTAAGCAATTACCATACTCTTTTAATTTCTGTAGCTTATAGTAAGTTGAAAGTTGGGAAATTTGAGTCCTCCAACTTTATTCTTTTTCAAGATTGTTTTGGCCTTTGGGGACCCCCTTGCAATTCCATGTGAATCTGAGGATTGGCTTTTCCATTTCTTTGAAAAAGGCTGTTAGAATTTTGATAGGGATTGTGTTGAATCTGTAGATTGCTTTGGGTAGTACTGACATCTTAACAATGTCAAGTCTTCCTAGCCATGAGCAAGGGATGTCTCTCCATTTTTTCAGGTTGTCTTTAATTTCTTTCAGCAATATTTTGTGGTTTTCAGCATATAAGTATTTCACGTCCTTGGTTAGATTTATTCCTAAAGAGGCCAGCCCGGTGGTGTAGTGGTTAAGTTCGCGCACTCTGCTTTGGTGGCCTGAGTTTTGCCAGTTCGGATCCTGGGTGCAGACCTACATATCGCTCATCCAGCCATGTTGTGGTGGCATCCCACATAGAAGAACTAGAAGGACCTACGACTAGGATATACAACTATGTACTGGTGCTTTGGGGAGGGAAAAATAAAAAGAGGAAGATTGTCAACAGATGTTAGCTCAGGGCCAATCTTCCTCACCAAAAAAAAGCAGAAAGAAAAAAAGATTTATTCCTAAAGATTTAATTCTTTTAGCTGTTGTAAGTGGAGCTGCTTTCCTACTTTCCTTTCAGATTGTTCATTGCTGGTTTATAGACATACTGATTTTTGCATGTTGAAGTTGTGACCTGCAATTTGCTGAATTCCCTTATTAGCTCTAGTAGCTGTCTTGTGAATTCTTTGGGATTTTCTATGTATAAGATCATGTCATCTGTGAATTCCTTTGCAGTTTGGATGCCTTTTATTTCTTTTTTGTCTAATAGCTCTGGCTAGAACCTCTAGCACAATGTTGAATAGAAGGAAACATCCTTTTCTTGTTCTTGATCTTAAGAGGGAATGCATCCAGTCTTTCGCCATTAAGTATGATGTGAGTTGTGGGTTTTTCATAGTTTCCCTTTGTCAGGTTGAAGAAGTTGCCTTCTGTTCCTAGTTTGTTGAATGCTTTTATCATGAAAGGATGTTGGATTTTGTCAAATACTTTTTCTTTGTCTGTCGACATAATCGTGTGATTGTTCATTTGACTTTTGTTTTCCCAAGGAAGATTCACCTAGAGCTAATATCTGTCGCCAATCTTCCTCTTTTTGCTAGAGGAAGATTCACCCTGAGCTAACATCTGTTGCCAGTCTTCCTCTGTTTTGTATGTGGATCACCACCACAGCATGGCCACTGACAATTGGTGTAGACCCGTGCCCAGGAACTGACCCTGGGCTGCTGACGTGGAGCACGCCACACTTAACCATTAGGCCACTGGGCTGAGCCCTAGTTGACGTTTTTTTTTTTTAAAGATTTAATTTTTCCTTTTTCTCCCCAGAGGCCCCCGGTACACAGTTGTGTATTTTTAGTTGTGGGTCCTTCTAGTTGTGACATGTGGGATGCCTCCTCAGCATGGCCTCATGAGCAGTGCCGTGTCCGCGCCCAGGATTCCAACCGGCGAAACCCTGGGGCGCCGAAGCAGAGTGCATGAACTTAACTACTCGGCCTCGGGGCTGACCCCTAGTTAACTTTTAAAAGAAGCAGATGGTATCATATTAGGTTGCTAGATATGTTAGAGATTTAACAGACTTTTTGTCAATAAGAATTCTTAAAACATTTACAGTATTTTAACAAGTGTATCAAAAATAGTTGTTTAGGCATAGCTCTTTGGCTGGATTCATTGTTCCTCTTTTTTTTTCTTTTACATTTTCTCTAGTCCATTTGATTTTCTTTTCCTTTTTTACCCCTTAATGTTTCAGTAGGTTTTTCTTTCTTTTTTTTTTTTTTGAGGAAGATTAGCCCTGAGCTAACACCTGCTGCCAATCCTCTTTTTGCTGAGGAAGACTGGCCCTGAGCCAACATCCATGCCCATCTTCCTCTGTTTTTTATATGTGGGATGCCTACCACAGCATGGCTTGCCAAGTGGTGCCATGTTCACACCTGGGATTGATCCAGCGAACCCGGGGCTGCCGACGCAGAATGTGCGCACTTAACTGCTGCGCCACTGGGCTGGCCCCTCCGTAGATGTTTCTGAAAACAAGGACACTCTGTTACATATGTACATACATATGTAACACAACCACCAAAATCAGGATAGTAACATTGCTACAGTACCGTTACTCCAGTTTTGTCCATTGTCCCAGTCATTTGTATAGACCCAGGGTATACTTGTAAATCTTTAATCTCCTTCAATCTGGAACAGATTTTCTTATCTTTTATGACCTTGACAGCGTTGAAGAGTGCATTTGTGGAATGTCCCTCATGATTAGATTTAGAAGTGATGCTGTGTGCTCAGTGCATCGTATCAACGTGCTGTCACTGGTCCTGTCACCAGGATGTTGGCTTTGCTCGCTTGGTTAAGGTAGTGTTTGCCAGGGTTTTTCCTTCCAACTATAACTAGACGTGCTATTTTCTTCTGGGGTGTCGTTGCTTCCAGGTGCCCTCAGTGGACACATCCCCTCAGGGGACAGATATAAGGAATATATGTATGTTTAAACCCACACTTGCCATATATGTATGTACATATGTGTATTTATATGCATATGCACACACTCATACATCTATATCTCTTTGTAAATCTTTTCTGTTTTTTAAGAGCCATGGATTTGCACCAATTGTTCCAATTCCAAACTGACACCCAGGGTTCACTCTAGTTAGTCTTCCTTCTTTTCTGTTTATAAGGTCCTTCTCTGATGTAAGAACCCTGGCTACAGTTATTCTCGGTATGTTTACATGTTTGCTCAGTCCCTTTGTATTCGTTCACTCCCTCCACTGTGCAGCCCCTCTCTCACCTGTGGGCTGTCCCGGTTAGCCTTGCATCAGCCACGTTGACCAAGGCCTTTGCCCTGCTCACTGTGTTGCCACATGGTCCTGTTCACCTGCCTGCCGACCAGGGGAGACTGGAAGTGGCTTAAGCTGGACAGACTGGTGGTGTGATTAGGGAGTGTCAGCTCTGGAGCTGGGACACCTGAGTTCAAGCCCAGCTGATAACCTAGCTCTGTTACTTTGGTCAAGTTAGTCTCTTTCTCAATTTTCTTGTCTGTAAAAATGGGGATGATAATAGTGCCTGACTCATACTGTTTTTATGAAAATTAGAGGCTGTATGTTACGTACCCAGGGCATAGTAAGTGCTGTATTCCAACAGAGGATTGCTGTTGTTATTAGAATGTAAGCCTCTGCAAGGATGGGGTTGTTTATCTTGTTCACAGATGTGTCCTAAGTATTTAGAAGAATGCCCAGCACGTGGCAGGTGCTCAGTGAGTGTTTGCTGAATGAATGGCTATATTAGGACATAATTGGGGTTACTGTTCATGTAAAAGTGAGCATGTTTTGGATTAAGTTAGAAGCTTAGATTTCCGGAAATGGGAGTACAGCTATTCCTCATGGTAGGTTGGTCTCAGATTTTCTAAGGATCTTTGTCAGTGATGATGGCGGAAGCAAAACCCTTGCCACCTTTCAAGTAGTTGTGGATTGATTACTCTCGTCTTTATCTTCTTAGGGCCACCTTTCACCCACCAGAGGACACCGCAGAAAATGGTGTATTATGGGAAAATTTCTTGTAAAAACAACTGTGAGAATTATATTGAGATGGTAAAGTATGTGTTCAGCTCCTACAAGAGAGAGTCTCCTCTTATCATCAACACAATGGGCTGGGTGTCAGGTAAGCCGTGGAGGCAGGAAGGGACAGGCAGTGTGAATTAGCTTTTGGCTTTCAAACGTTAGTGCTGAAGCCCAGTTTTTAGGAGGGTCTTCTTATTGCTCATTTCTGTGTCTAAGAGTAAGTCTGTAAGCACAGTTTCTCGTTGGAATGTGGTGGTGTTTTTTGGTGCACTGACTGCTAATGTCATCTCCTTCTTCACAGACAACGGGCTTTTGCTTCTCATTGATCTGATCCGATTACTGTCTCCCAGCCACGTCGTTCAGTTCAGTTCTGGCCGAAGTAAATACATGCCAAACCTCACCCCCGACTACGTCGATGACATGGATGGCTTGTACACAAAAAGCAAGTCCAAAATCAGAAACAGAGGTTTTCACCTGCCAGAATTTACAGAGAATTTGGACTTTGTTGACGAGGAGAAGGAGAGTCCAGTTGTGTTTACTGGACATAAATTGATGTGTGTTCAGTCAGACTTTACATTTCGAAAAACTCCAAGAAATAGGTAAATAGACCATCATGGCTGGAGAATTAAGTTTTCTTCAGTTTAACAAGGCCTTCTGTCCTGAATTCCTTAAAATGAATAAGTCCTGAGAAAGTTTTCAAATCTCTGTCACAGTTATATATTTACGGAGAACCAGTTATTTTCTGAACTGTTACTTTCCCAATAGAAATATCCAGAAGTGGCCTCCAGTTCTGGTTGCCAGGAGCTTTCGCTTGAAGGAGAGTCTTTCTGCCTCCTGTTTTCCCACTGGGTTTGTGGAAGGGCGGGGTCTGCAGATCTTAAGGTGGAAACAAGCTCTGTGTAAAAATAACCCACGTAATGACAGACGTCCTATGTTCCTGAGTGGGAGGTAGACCTGTAGAGTTAAATTGCTACTTACCTCGTTCTGATCTGCTTTTCAGAGACTCGCATAACAAAGTTCTTCGGGATTTGGCGGTGTTAGGTTACCTTGGCCAGCTGCAGCCCCCGGTGCCAAAACCACTTTCTCCCTTACATAGCCTGACACCCTACCAGGTAACCTGAACGTGTAGGGGGACTGTCTTTGTTCGTTTCACAAGTGCTTCTGTAACTTCCTTCGTGCCACGCGCTCTTCTCACCACTTTATAACTCCTCACTCGTTGGACCCTCAGAGTAACTCTGAGGGGTAGGGTCTGTAACTAGCCCTGTTTACGGACTGGAGGCTGAGTGATCCAGCGGAAGCGGCAGGACTGGCGTCAGACCCAGGCAGCCAGCTCCAGAGCTCATGCTCTGAACCACTGTGCTGGGCACAACTCTGGTTCCATGCTGGCTAAGAATGGTGTACCCAAAGGTGGCTCTGGGATTAGACCCAGGCAGTCTAGCTCCAGCACTTCGGCTGACTAGCCGTGTGCGACTGAGTTTCTCATCTGTAGGACAGAGGCAGTCCAGACCTTGTGGAATGGTTGTGTGGACTCGACGAGTGTTCACAGTGGTGTCTGGCACCCGGAGAGCTCTCTTAAAGTGTTTCATGTTATTGTCAAAAGTAGATTCTAGCACCAGAGTATTTGCATCTTGGGATCAAAGTTCTTAAGAATTATTTTGGGAAGAAACCACCATAATATTAGGATTCTGGATGATGAAAGAGTAAAATAGCAACAGGTAGCATTTCTTAAACGTTTACTCTGTGCTGTGCTCTGTTCTAAGCTCTACTCATAGTGGCCCTGTTATTATCCCTGTTTTACAGATGATAGAGCCGAGGCTGGGCACGCTGAGTTAGCTTGCCCAAAGTGGTACAGTAGAAGTTTGGGCTGGAACTGGAGCCCAGGCAGCCTGACTCTAGAGCCCTGAGTGTCCACCCTCTGCTGTGTGGTCTCTCCAGTGTTGAGCACGTTCTCTGTGCCAGGCGCTCTGCAAAGCACGTTATGTGGGATGGCCCAGTGACTTCGTGGCAGCTCTGTGAGGGAGATGCTGTTATCTCCCTGTTTACAGCTTAGAAAACTGGGCACAGTCAGGTGGAGACACTGGCCTGAAGTCACACAGGCAGGAGCAGTGGCTTGGATGGTGAGGACATGTCTCCCAAGCCTGATGGTGAGGTTGACTCCAGGCTTCTGAGTCATCTCCGCTGGGGCCTCTGAGACAGCTTGTTTAGTGGACTTTGGTTGATTTACTCCAATTTACTCACTTGGAGATGCCCTATAACTGAACTCACAACTTATCTGCCAGAAGTTAAAACTGCCTTTTATTTCGAATTTACTTTCGAAATCTAAATAATAGGTATAACAAAATACTTTTCAACTTTAAAAGTTTAGAATTACTGAAAGTTACATGTTAAAGGTAGTTATTTATCTTCCCGCAGGAATGCGATCCACTTTCCTGAACTCGGTCTGTTGTGTTAGGGAACGAGGGGAGGCCTTTTCTCACTGGATGGATTTTCACTTTCTTACATTAAGAAACCTCTCAGTGAATGGGATTTTCGCAGTCTCCCTCAGCTTTGTTTAGGATGTCTCTAAACCTGCGTCTTACGTGTCTCTTCAAACAAGAAAGCTCCAGGCATTCGGTTTAGTTTTCTAGGAAGTGTTGCTGGTATACAGAAGCTTTGCGTCCATTTCTTAGGTTCTCTGTGTTAAAGCAGTGAAACATGAACCACGCAAGTGCTGGTTAGTGTTTCTGTTCAGTTTAGTTACTTTTTGGAAGGCAGTTTGGTGGACATAACTTTATGTAGCTGGCTAGTCAACTTGTGAAAATTGAAAGTAGTCTTTCAAGTAGAATTAATAGAGAGAGATGCAAATTTATTTTCCAGGTCCCCTTCAATGCAGTTGCACTCCGGATTATTCACGCTGATGTCGCTCCTACCCATATATTGTATGCTGTGAATGCCAGCTGGGTTGGTCTTTGCAAGATCCTGGATGATGTCAGAGGTTATGCAAATGGACCCATCCTACTTGCCCAGACTCCAATCTGTGATTGCTTGGGATTTGGTGAGTCTTGAGAATAAAACATGTCTATAAACCTACTGAATTGATCCACTTCTTCAACTGTAGATGGCTAGTCTTGACCTTGTAACTGTGTCTAGCCTGGAGTGGTCGGAGAACATCCCTGTCTTGTATACAGTGGGCCTCAGAAGACAAGGAGGAAGCAGTCCTTTCTCTGCTTTTCCTCCCAGCTCCTCTAAATCTAGGATTCCTAAGGGCCTGGTCACAGCTGCCTTCTCACTTGACATGTTTTCTCTAGGCCATTTACCCCCTGATGGGGCTCTGAATCCATCTTCAGGGTGACTTCCCATAGGACCTCTCCAGCCCAACCATCCGTCTGAGTTCAAAGCCCTTGTTACCAGTGCACTTCTCTTGATGTCTCCCTGGCCTCTGAGACTTAGGTCCAAAACCGGGGTCCTGATGGGTCCATCCACCCCCCCGATGTTCTCCCCGAATCTCCTCCTCCGCCCCAGTGCCATCTCCTGTTCCCGGGCCTATGAATGCTCCTTCAGAGAGTCACTCTGGTGTTCGGGCCAGACCCCTGAGTCCTCATTGGCACCCCCTCACCTTCATTCACCACATCCAACCCACTAGCAGGTCTGGTAGCTTCTGTTTTCAAAATATGTTGGAGTCCTCCATCTCATCTCCATGCCAGTCTGAGCCAGCAGCATTTCTGCAGTAGACTACCAGAAAAGCTTCTTGACTGGACTCCCCAGAGTCAGGAGTGATCTGAGCACAAACATGATTATGTCACGTCCTGGCACTTCCATCACACAGGTCCAGAGGCCTCTCAGTGCCCATCTGGTTTGGGTTCCTGCGTCTTTTGCCAAGCCTACCACACATGATTGTTCCTCTGGTTCCCTGAGGTCAATAAATGCCAGTGTATATTTCTGAAAGGGTGCTGGACCTACGTAACCTAAAATTAGCAAAATTCTTAAATAATTAAATGCACGTTTCTGATTTATAGAAGACTGACACTTCATAGAGACCATAAGGAAGGAATTGGTGGTGGGGACAGATCGAGTCATCTTTGTGTTCCCCACTAGTGGGTTTTCTCCTGGCCTGTGCAGCCTCAGCTCAGACATTCGAGGACTTTGGCATGTAGACCTCTGTGGTTCCTCACAGCTGAATGAGGAGAAGTATACCAAGAGTCTTCACCGTCAAATATGCCATCTCTTGGCACTTTGTATTTTCAAAGCAGGACACAGTTGAAATTAAAACTCATATTTTTTTTTTTTTAAGATTTTATTTTTTTCCTTTTCTCCCCAAAGCCCCCGAGTACATAGTTGTGTATTCTTTGTTGTGGGTCCTTCTAGTTGTGGCATGTGGGACCCTGCCTCAACGTGGTTTGATGAGCAGTGCCATGTCCGCGCCCAGGATTTGAACCAACGAAACACTGGGCCAACTGCAGTGGAGCGCGCGAACTTAACCACTTGGCCACGGGCCAGCCCCTAAAACTCGTGTTTTAAAAGCCCTTCTTCAATTTTGAGTGGTGGGGAGATCTGATATCTCCCAACAAGGATGATTTTGTGTGTTCTGTGTGTCTTCAAGGAATCTGTAGGGGGATCGACATGGAGAAGAGGCTTTACCACATCCTCACTCCTGTGCCCCCGGAAGAGCTAAGAAATGTGAATTGTCTGCTGGTTGGAGCCGTTTCTGTTCCTCAGTGTGTCTTCAAGAGCCAGGTGAGTACTGCTCCCAGGGACTGCCCTGGAGGTAGCTGGCCGTGTCCTCAGTAGAGAGAGTGAGGACCTGAAGTTGGGGTGAGAGTCACGAGAACAGGTTATTGTTTGGAAAATGGTTTGTTGTAGAGGCTGGATGAGGCAAGAGGAGTGGCAGAGTGGCCTCAAAGGCCACTCCCATGAATTGCTATCACTCGTGGTCAAGAGCCCTGTAGCAGAGCCCTTATCCCAGGAGTAAGTTGTAGGAGAAGAGAGCAGGGAGGAGGGCAGAGGTGGCCGCCCCAGGATTACCCCTTCCTGAGGACAGTCTTCAGGTGCGCCCATGGGAAGGTCATGTTGGCCAAGGGCATCCATGTGGCCTCAATGCCAAACTGCAGGGCCTCTGAGTGGCCTGGGGAGGCAGTGGGTGTTCCTACCTTTCTTGCTCGTTTTACTTCTTTGAGAGAGAAACACACACCCACACCCACCTGTTCTCGTGCTGTTCCATGTGTTTGTTGAGTTGAATTGGACAGGAGGGAGGCGGTCACCTTTGTAACTGGGCCAGTTGCTTTAGTGGGGCCCCTTGAGGGAAGGGAACCAAGTGTCTTAAGGGTGAGAGGACCTTACTCAGACTCGCCCTTAATAACACTGTCTTCTGGGGAAGAAATAAAATGCTGCAGACTCTCCTGGCTGGATTTGGAGTGTGTCCATGCATTCTCTTTGTGTTTCCATTTCAGCGTGGGCTCGAAGGGACGATACCTTACATCACAACAGATTATAATTTTAAACTTCCTGGAGCATCAGAGAAAATTGGAGCAAGAGAAACTGAGAAAGCAGATGAAGAGAAACTACCCCCCAGACCTAGACGCTGTCGGAAAACAAACTGATACTGATGTTTTCGATAGGGAAGGAAACTTTCTACTGGAAAGCTTGACTGTCTCCAGCTTGACCTCAGCAATCTGATGGGGTTTTGTGGTCGTTAACAGCGCGCTTACCTAGCAAATGGTGTTTCCTGTATAGCTCGTGAATGTGTTTAGAGTAAATTTAAGTCTCTTAAAGCTACATGGCCCAGAGTTTTGCCCTAGGCTTCTGTATGGTTAACCATACTTGCTGTCTGTTTTATTTTCTGAGGGATAAAGCAGCAGAGAGAGTTCGTCCACCATTAAGACAGAGAGAATATGATCAGTTCCTCAGAAAGTTCTTCAAGGACCTGGTTGTTGGAAATCTGGATAAAAACAGGGAAACTGGGGCCCAAAAAATGTACCCAGGAGGAAGGAAGGCTGGCCAGCAGGATCACAAGTATAAGAGGATGTGGAGACGGACTCTGTCCTCACCTTGGTCTTCGCCCAGTGACGGTGGACAGGCGCAGGAGACCACAACAGTGGGGTCCACCTGCAGGGTGGCCACAGTCCCGGTGGTCTTTCTCATCCCTGCTCATTTGATGCTGTCCAAGTTCTGTCCTATTCACGTGGGTCCAGTATTAAAAGATTGTGCTTAGTCTGTTCAATGTAATCAAGGTTTAATAGATAAAAGTTTGGACTGAAGAACCCCTCATTTATTTTTTTTTAATCGGATGGTTTTATGCTGAAAAAATTGTTCTCAAATCCAGGAAGCCTCTCCTAGGGCCTCTTTAAAGCTAGATTTGTCCTAATTGACGTCTCCTCTGAGACTGAAGATACACGGTGGGCAGAGCTGGAAACTAGGCTGTTTGGAAGAAGCACTAGCAGAGCAACTCCTGTGAGGAACCGTGTTCTTGCCTTTGGGTGGCTGGACCTGAACTTGTACACATGGAGAACTCTGTGCATCTAAAACTTTCTCTAAGGGTACAGGAGGCTGGTGATGATACCATCTCCCAGAAGCCTTTGGGAAAATCGATGGAAGTCCATTCTTGGTTTTCTCTCTGGTGGTCACAATTTTTTTTTTTTTTTGAGGAAGATTAGCCTTGAGCTAACTGCTGCCAATCCTCCTCTTTTTGCTGAGGAAGACTGGCCCTGAGCTAACATCTGTGCCCATCTTCCTCTACTTTATATGTGGGACGCCTAGCACAGCATGGCGTGCCAAGCGGTGCTGTGTCCGCATCTGGGATCTGAACCAGTGAACCCCAGGCCACCAAAGCAGAACGTGCGAACTTAACAGCTGCGCCACCGGGCCAGCCCCAGTGGTCAGGATTCTTTATCCTTCAAGGTTGGAAGTGGTTTTGGTAAAGGTTGATGAGGCTGGGTCAGATCATTTCTGTGTTTAAGACAGTAAGACACTGAGGCAGTATTTCAAACTGGTATTGTGAATTCCAGCTTCCTAGCAGATCATCTTGAAGAACACTTACTAGGATGTGTGGGTTTTAATATTTATATTCCTTTAAATCATTGATTATCATTGTCTTATTTACTCCTGTGCCCCCTTGGTGTCTCATAGACCCACAGACTTACAAATGCGCACAGGATCCCTTATTACCCTCCAGGATTAGTCTTGATACCCTAGAGACCATTTAACGTCTAACTTCTTAGTTGCCTCTTATTTATATCTAAATTTAGCTTGTATGTGTTTTGTTTTTTTTTTTTAAAGATTTTATTTTTTCCTTTTTCTCCCCAAAGCCCCCCGGTACATAGTTGTATATTCTTCATTGTGGGTCCTTCTAGTTGTGGCATGTGGGACGCTGCCTCAGCGTGGTTTGATGAACAGTGTCATGTCCGCACCCAGGATTCGAACCAACGAAACACTGGGCCGCCTGCAGCGGAGCGCGCGAACGTAACCTCTCGGCCACGGGGCCAGACCCTGTATGTGTTTTTTTATCTTGGCCTTGCAAAGAATTTTGACAGACAATCTGCCACCATCAACTTTTTGCCTCCTTCCCCAGTTCCTTGTATCTTTACAGTAATACTCACTCCAGGTCATCAGCAGCAGGTCTTCAGAAGAAGGGCATTCGTGCCCAGTCATTGCATTTTCCTTACTCCAGGCTTACCTTTAGCCTAATTTCCTGCTGGCCTTCAAGGATGCCCTGTCTGCAGTCCCCATTGGTAAAAAAAAAAAGAAAACATCGCCACTAGAGGGAGCCACCAGCCTTTGGTCAGATGGCCACACTGGAGCTTGCCTTGGCTGAGGAGCCTGTGTGGGACTTTGTGGGGGGGATTCAGAGATGCTGCAGACGTGGCTCTGTGGCCTGCTCCGCGCTGTGCCTGGCTGAGTGGCAGCAGCCCCCTCCACCTTGGGTGTCTGTCTGTCGGTGTCAACTGCTTGGGCTTTGTCGTTTCCAGTCAGTTATGGTTCAGAGTGGGCAGTAAGGAATTCTGCATTGGAGTTATGCCTTACAGAGACTCTCAGTCATTTTTGTATGTGATTTCCAAAGTACACGTGCTTCCTTTAAAGCAATGTATGACAGAAGGTGAAAACCTTTGGTCGCAATTTTGTATTCTTTAATGTCAGTTCTTTTATAGAGGTGCATTTGTAGGAAGCTAGTATGAGAATTAATGAGAAGACTCTCAAATCCTAGGGATCATTTTATTTTGTAAACAAAGGCAGGTCTGTCATTCCCATGTCCTCCATTAAGGCCTTGGGGGCAGGAATCGGCGTACATTCTGAGACCCCAGTGTAGAAACTGAAGATTTGAGAAAAGGGAGAAGGGATAGTTGCGCTGGCCCCTCAGGTACCTTGGATTATGGTTTTCGGGAAATCAAAATCTGGAAGTGGCCTGCAGGAGAGGATGGTAGATGGCGAGCCAAGAGCTGCCCCCCTCTGCTGGGACCGCTTTGACTGGCAGTTACCCTGTTGGACACTGGGGTATCTGCCGACAGGCGGTGTGAGGACAGGCAACGTGGGTACGGCGTTCCTTTGGTTGTACCAGGTGGCAATTTTGTAAAACATTTGTGACCATTTTTTTTCTTAGATAAGGATATGGCAGTATCATGATTAAGGCAGCAGGCTTTGATGTTAGAGCTCTGGGTTCAGATCCTGCCAGGGGAGAGATGTAACCTGAGCCTGTTCCCTTCCTGAAGATGCGACCATCGCTCTTCCCTCCTGCATGTGGGGACCTGTGTGAGGAGCACGTGAGGCATGTCTGTAGGAGGCGGACCAGTACCTCAGTGCACGCCCGTCTCTGGTTAGATTGTAAACTGCGAGAAGGGAAGGACCAAGATTGTCTTCCTCACAGCCACATTGGGATGAAGCAGAAACGAAGTGTTTGAATGAACCATCTTGCCTGGCCTGCCTTCAGGCAGGTTTGCCTGAAACCTGTTCTTGCCACTGAGCGTCCTGTTAAAGAGCTCCAGGGAAGTGGCTCCACCGCCTCCACTCATTCCATTCCTGGGAGTTTTTCCATAAACCTCCCACCTACTGCTTTTAGAATTGTATGAACGGTTCGCACAGGTAGACAATGACCCTCAGGTCCACCACCGTGTAGGTAATCACCAGTGACGCTGTGATGCTGTCTCTGGTGTTTTTCTGAAGTGGACGTGTGTGTGGTTTTTTACAAAATTAGTGTCCTACCATATGTATGTGGTTTTTTTTACCTTTTTTTTTTAATTTTCGGATGTACATCGTATTTCGAATTCTGTGTACGTTACATCATGTTCACCACCTGAAAACTAATATGTATGTTTTTCCATCCAGGTCTTTCCACTTAACATATGAACTTCTATATCATTAAATATTTTTAAGAACATGAATTTGTATAGTTTCATTATGTATATAGATCATTTTATTCTAGGAAATTATTTAAATGCTTAGGAGAAATGATGGCAAAAACTTTGGGGAAAATAAATCATTGGAAGGGGTAGTGAAATCTGAGTGCCACAGCAGGAGGAAGGGGAAACCCCAGCAAATGACCTGTGCCTTTTTCCATTTCAGTACTGAATGCAGTGGGAGTATTTTAAGTTTTCTCTATGGGCCCAAGTATGTAAGTTAAGAGAGGGTGCTATATCCTTTGTGAACTGTGTCTGAGAGTGTATTAGAAGGAAGAAGAATTTTGCTCCCAGAAGAGTTCAAATTAAAAACAAAAGCCTGAGGTCTCTGGCCTGTAACTGCCTCTCAGCAGGCGAGAGCTCGGCTCCTCCGTCTTCGCTCTCCCAGGGTTGGGCCTGGCAGAGAGACCCAGACTTCAGCCGAGCCTGAACGGTGGCTAAAATAAATATGGGGGCCGTCTGTGCTGTCATGGGGAAGGAGCCACGTGATGCTCGGGGCCTCTGCAGAAAGGCTTTGCCAGGAAAAGGGGCAGACGGTGGGCTGGGGGCAGCCTGAAAGGGGCCACACTTGTAGTTGAGGGGCAGCAGGTCCAATCTGGAAATGCCAGGAGCTGAGTAAGCAAAGTTGGGAGTCAGCAAACAGCTGAGCCGGCAGACAATGTGTTGTGCTGGGAAGCTGAGGGTTGCTATGGCTCCTGGCCTTGATGCTGCTGTGGGGCTCGGCAGACTGTGGCTTGGGTTTTTCTAATGCTTTGGAACTTGCTGGCCTCCAGACTGCATGTCTCACTGAATGTCTGCGGGGCAGGGAGAAGCCACCAAACTTTCAGGCCTTCCTTGCCAAGGAGTCCAGCAGGGGCCTGCTGGCTGTTGGGATCGCAGAGATAAGGGTCTTCCAGGCGTTGCTTTCCAGGAAGGGAAAGAAGGCACCCGCCAAAGGAGCCAGCAGTGTGAGAAATCTGTTCCAGCGAGCGAATGGGTACTTGGGAATGGAAAATCCAAGGGGAGAAAACCACCAGCAAGGAAGCAGTGCGAACCACGGGCACGCAGTCTGTATGTGAAGATCTGCAGCGCCCAGGGGGCCTTCGTCGGAGGGAAACAGATTGGCAGAGCTGAGAGCTCCGTGGTGTTCTGCACAGATTCTGCTGGAGAAATTGAGATTGGGGCTGAGTCTGGGAGAAGACCTTCAGGGTTGGGACTGCGGCTGGGCAGAGAGGCACAGAGAGCTGTGGGTGTGATCAGAGAGGCATGTGGCTCGAAGGCCAAGCAAGGTGCCACCCCCCTAGAGGTCAAGCATGAATTCAGTCCTGACAAAATACGGGTCCCCACCTCGCAGCTGGCTCAGCCTCCGGCCAGGAACTGGTGAGTGTATTTTCTTCCTCTTTTGTCCAGAAAGGAGACTTGGCAACACAGAACAAGAAGAGGGGACTGTAGGTTTTGGAGGGACCATCGAGACCCCACTCTTGCTAAATTAGTCTCGACCCTTTAAGAGCCCCTCCTGCAGGCTGGGCCCATTTTGTCCTCATTAATTGGTGAGTTAATGAATTGAGAGCCTGGAAGGCAAGGGTCGCCCAGCCGAGTGAGTGTTAAGTATCAGCTCTGATTTATGGGTGCAGACAATGTCCTGTCTTCTGAGAAGGCAGAGGATAGAGGCCTTCTATTTCAGCCATCCAAACCCTGAAAGACGACAGAGCAAGATCCCCTGGGTAAGCCCTGCTCCAGTGGCTGACTTGACTAGATGCGGCAGGAGGGAGCTGGACGGGCTTGTGGTAGAAGCTTACTCAGCTTCCTCTTCTGTGAGATGGAAGGTGGGTTGGGAAAAGTGCCCCAAGACCCTTCAAACTGTCACATTTTGTGCATTAAAGTTGTGTCCCCGTTGCTAGGATGGTCTGGAACATCTTCCCAACCTTGCCTTTTTAGCTTTCTCAAGAAGGACCATGAAATTCCTCCTAAACCATCTATATATTTTTTTTCTGCTTTTTTCCCCCCAAACCCCCCCAGTACATAGTTGCATATTTTAGTTGTGGGTCCTTCTAGTTGTGGCATGTGGGACACTGCCTCAGCGTGGCCTGATGAGTGGTGCCATGTCTGCACCCAGGATCTGAACTGGTGAAACCCTGGGCCACCAAAGCGGAGCGCGGGAACTTAACCACTCGGCCAGGGGGCCGGCCCCAACCATCTATATTTTTAGGTTCACTTTTGATATATGCTATGACACACCTTGGGACTGGGGGATCAGAAATGGTGTACATGGAATCAAATGGCCTTCCAGCACCCCAGAGTTGCAGTCCTGGCCTGGGAAATGCCCAACTCCTGGCCAGAGAGGCATTGCCTGGGGACGTGTTGGCCACCGACCTCTCTGTGCTCAAATAAGAGACCCCGTTCTGACCTTTGTCTCCCGACCCGTGGCTGGCCCAAGTCAGATTTATGAAGCAGACGGTCCTGGTGCTAGACAATTCCTCCTAGCACCCACGCAGGCCCCTCATCGCAGGGGCACCCCCTTCCCAGGAAGGAGGCTGCGCTGCTGACTTCTTCCTCTGGCTCACCCCTACAAGTAAAACTTACCTATCATGGCTGGGCTCTCTGCTGGGAGTGGTCAGAGAAAAAAGGAATGTGCACCATCCACCCTAGCAGGTCTATCGCATTAATACGTGAGCCCCCAGTGTCTGATGTCCTGTCAATTCAAGGTCCATCAATGCTTACTCACCAAAGGGGAGGTTGTTTCCAGGTGTAGGTGAAATGCGGGTGTGCCTTTCAGAGTGTACCCCAAATCATACCTGCCACAGGAATGGCAGAGAATGGTCACCTATTCTGGTTCAGCATGCCCTTGAGTGTGTCTTTAAACCCTTTATTATTTTTTTCTTTTTTTGACATTAAAAGGACAACTGCTTATTGTTTCGCCTTATTTCCAAGTTTTAGAGCTTAACAAGCTTGAATGTGTCCTAGTTACTCATTTAATCACTTAACAAATATTGCTTGAGCACTTACTGTCAGACGTTGTGCTGGGGGCTGGGTAGATGATGGGGAACAAGATAGAAGCCTATCCTTCTAGAATCTTACTGACTAGTGAGTGATAAGGACATGTAAACAGGAAATTGAGAAGTAGTTTGATGTGTGTTAAAATACAGCAATTGTGGGAAAATGAGTCCGTACATAGGAGAGATTCCTTTTATAGCACCGCTCTTAGGGATTTTCTGAAGAAGTGGCACCACCTAAAGGATACACTGAAGCCGGTTGGGAAAGGAGAGTGGAGGAGGAGCCGGGTATAGGGGCTGAAAGGCCATTTCAGGAAAAGAGAATAAAAGGAGCTGGAAAGGGTCATTTGTGCATGATGATTGGGATGTACCGTGGGGTGACTGAGGGATGGACAGGTGTGGTGGGTGTTGTAGGGAGGTGGGGGGCTGTAAAGAGACAGTGCAGAGGTCAGTCACGGAGAGGGTGGTAGAGGGTCTTACAGAATTCAGATTTCATCCTTGGGGCAATGAGAATTTTTTTTTTTTTTTGAGGAAGATTAGCCCCTTGCTAACTGCCAATCCTCCTCTTTTTGCTGAGGAAGACTGGCCCTGAGCTAACATCCATGCCCATCTTCCTCTACTTTATACATGGGACGCCTACCACAGCATGACGTGCCAAGCGGTGCCACATTGGTACCCGGGATCCAAACTGGCGAACACCGGGCCGTGGAGAAGTGGATCATGCGAACTTAACCGCTGCACCACTGGGCCAGCACCGGGGCACTGAGAACTTAAGCATTTTTAGCAGAGTAGACAACATGATCTGACTTGCATTTTAGGAAAATCCTTTTTGGTAGCAGTTTAGAGAGTGGATTCGGGAAGAGTGAGGAAGAGAGTGTGGCAAATGAGCCAAAGAATCAGGAGGGTATTGCAATAATTCAGGTGAAAGATGGTAGTCTAGTCCTTTAAATTAGAGTATAAATAAATAAAAATATATGTACATACGCACACACGTATGTCCACTTTTCTCCTTATACAAGTAAGACATTTTCATTATAAAATTTTCAAATGGTACATAAATAACGAAGATATAAGTCCTCACTTTCTATTCAGTTGTATCTGAGGTCTTTTCTACGAATATACACACACGTGCAGATCCCTACATATGTGGGTGTATGTAAAAGTTAATGAAATGTTAGAAGTATGTATTTTGCAATTGCTTTTTTCCAATTGAAACTATACTTTAGACATTTAAAAAATACCAATGCATAAAAACCTACTTCATTCTTTTTAATGGCTTCATATATATGGTTATACCTCATGCTTACATTGGCCCTCTGTGAGTGGACATTTGGGGTGGTTTCCAGTTTTACACTCTTGTAAATGACACCGTAGTGAACATCCTTATACCTCTGTCTCTCTGCCCTCGGGAAGAGTATCTTTAGAATAAATTCCTGGAAGTGGAATTGCTGGGTTGAAGGGCGTGAGAGTTTTGCATTTTAATAGTTATTTCCAGGTTGTCATCCAGAAAGCCACTTACTGTCCGGTCAGTGGAGTACTGGAGCACAATGCGTGCACTCTCTCTGTCTGGTCGTGAGCCTGCCCCTGATATATCAGGGTGGGTGGCTGGGCAGGTGTCCCCTTACGTGGTCCCCAGGCACTTCTCCTCCTTGTCCACTCCCATTACTGAAGTGCTGTGGCTCTTGGCCGGGGTGCGGGTGCAGCTGCGGGCTCTGACATCATGCCTCTAGGACGTCCACGGGTGGAGGGCAGAGAGGGCCCTCCACACATAATCCTCTTGTCTTTCTCCTTAGTCTTCCCTTCTAAGGACCCCCTTAGGTAGTAAGTGTTTAACACATCCATTACAGAGGCAACTGACCTGTGTTGAATCACAGCTCTTCTACTCACCAGCTGTAAGGAGGGGACCTTAGGCAAATCACAAGCCGTCTGAGCTTCAATTTCATTATGTTCAGTGGAGATAATAGTGTCTGGCATGAAAGCTTACTGTGGGATCAGATGAGGTGATGTTTGAGTCTGTGTCTGATAATTCCAGTATCTCCAGTTTTTGTGGGTCTCTTTCTGTTGTCATTGTTGCTGTTGGTTTTCAACCATGGGATCTTATTTACCTGTGTGCCTAGTTATCTCTAACTGCATGTTGGATGTTGTAGTTTAAAAATTATTTGCAGGAAAAATTTGAGGCCTAGGATGATAAAGGATTCCCATTGCTTCTGTCATATGCCTGGAAAGACTACCGGTCTAGGCTGACCTTAATCCAAATTCAAGTCGCAGCTTCCCTGGACCTTGAGCTCTTTCCCCCAGCCCAAAAGCCATTCAAAGTGAAACCCAGTTTTCCAACTCTTTCTTCAGAACACCTGAGGACAAAACCATCTGAATTTACCTCCCTAGATCCACCTCGTCTGTGTTTTGTCTGGTTTGATGTTTTTAAGTAAGAAACTGTCTTTTCATCCAGCGTTTTCAGTTGTCCCACGTGGGAAGGTTGGTCTGGTTTGCGTGGTCCGCCTCTGAGGGAGGCAGAGTGCCCACTGGAGGATCTCAATGTTCAAGGCATTTAGCACATTGTCTTTTTGTAGCTGCTGTCATCTGCTAAACTCTGGTGTGTGTTGAAAGCACAAGAAATTAAAGTTTGTTAGATTCATAATGATGCAGGACAGAGGCTTTCTGTAGCCAACTCAGAGCCACGGCGAGGACAGGAAGTCCCCTGTACCCTGCTAGGATCCCTCCATGTTCCGAAGCTCCTCCCATTTCACCCATGATTACTTCTGCGATAACAGCCTTTTAACATCTAAGTCAGATCACGTTCCTCCTCTTTAAAAAGCTCCAGTGACTCCCGTCTCACTCAGAATAAGAGGCAAAGTCCTCACAGCCCTTATGGGACCTGACGGCCTGTCATCTCTCTGACTATCTCCTCCCCCTTGTTTACCCTGCTCCAACCACACTGACCTCCTCGAGGCTCCCTCATTAGGGTGACCAACTCGTCCGAGTTTTAAAACTGAAAGTCCTCTCAGTTCAGGGGGGGCAAACGGGAAGAGTAGGTCACCTTAGCTCGAGCAAAGATATGTGCCCACCTCAGGGCCTTTGCATTTGCTGTTTTCTCAGCCTGAGATGCTCCTCCCCAGATACCTGCAGGGCTAGCTCCCTCACATCGTTCCAGTCTCTGCTCAAAATCACCTTCCTCGGAGAGGGAGTCTTTAAAGTAATCTCTGTGTGCCTGTGTGGGAGCCTGTGCAGGAGGCTCTCAAGCACCAGCATCCACTAGAAAGCCAAGACAGGCTAAGACCCCACAGCTGCCCTGCCTAGAAACTGCCCCTGCATCCTAGGCTAGGGGAAAAGCAGGGGACGTGGCCTCTGTGGCCAACAGGGAGACAAGACCTGTCCCAGGTTTCTAAGCATCGGGATCGGTGTTCCAACAATGGGCTGGATATTTTGAAATCCCAGCTGTCCTGGATGTCTGGCCGGTCTTTTCTGTGGTTGGGAGCCTGGCCCAGAAGCCTTTGTTCCTTGAACAGACTTGGCCCTCGAGAGGGCCCAGCCTTTCAGTCTGTCTGGCCAGGTTTAAAAGTCTGCCCTGGCCAGCGGCCGGCAGTGAAACTGGAATGTGGCCATCCTGCCACGGCCACAGACAGCCCTAGGGATGCAGGCCTTCATTTCCTCCTCGCCCCCCACCACGGACGGGAAAACCCTGGCACCCCAGCCGACAGAGTGCCTGGGTTTAGCCAGGGTCTCAGCTCCTCCCAGGGCATTGCCCAGATTGACCCCAGGCTCGGTGTCTGGGCCTGTGGGCTGTCCTCTAAGCTGGGGTCCTGCTTGGAGGCCAGGGAGCCTCGCCACCTTTACCTTCGAGGATGAAGCAGAGCCCAGCTGGACCAAGCCTTGAGGTATTTGGAAGTCGGCCCCGGCAAGAGACACTTGATTGTGAACTGATCCAAGTTCAAGTCAACAAGCACTCCCCTGGCATGGCTCTGGGCCGGCCTGGGCCTGGGCTCTGCGTTCTGGGGAGAGTGAAACCAGGAGCTGCCCTCAGGGGCTCCCAGTCGAGATGGAGCATAGACTCCATCATTTCAGGGTGATCACCTGCAGCAGAGGCAGGACCAGAGGGCAGCCCAGCGGCTGGGGGACGGTACCATCGATCTGCCTGGGAGCCGCGAGTGGGGGCCGGTCCGGAAGAGTCTGATGGCCATGCCAGGGAGGATGGCCTTGCTTTACAGGTAGTGGGGAGCAGGTTTTTAATCAAAGCAGTGACATTTTCAGATTTGCATTCTATTCTTGTTGTTGTGATTGTAAGCCGTTGTCCACTGAGCCCCCACCAAGAGGAGACCCTGAGTGTGAAGGCCGCTTTTCTGGATTAAGTCATTTAATCCCCACAGCAACCCTGTGAGGTTGCACTGAGTACCTCCACTGTACAGATGAGGGAACTGAGGCCCAGAGAGGCCAAGCAACTTGCCCAAGTGACACAGCCGGCAGGAGCTGGAACTGGGATCTGAACCTGGATAGCCAGGCTGCATTCAGGAACCTGGCTTGGAGGGGGCAGAAGGGAGGCAGGGGGCCCAGACAGGAGGGTGGGAGCCTGAGCCTGGGCCAGGGCATTCTAGAGGCAGAGCTTAGAATGGCGTGGGCAGCTGGTCCATGGCCAGCCCGTCCCAGGCTATGCTTGTTCCCAGGCTGCAGTGGGTGGATGGGTGGGTGACAAGGGTCAGGCCAGATGCTGGACAGTGACTGGACCTCCCACCCCATCACCTCAGGGGAGGCGCCTGGGTCTGAGGGGCCTGTTGTTTGGCTGTCCCCCCCACACTCAGGGGAGCCCAGGGAGGGACCCACTTTCCTCAAGGCCTGTGGCCAGTGAGCTCAAAGGTCAAGGAGGCTTGTCCAAGCCAGAAGGCATCCCAGAGCCCCAAACGGGGGCACGTTGGGAAGGGAGGAGCCCAGGACTCCCTGGGATGGACCCACCTGAGCTCCGGTGACTCAGCTCAGGGCACTGATCAGCGAGGGGCAGGAAAGGCCCTTGACCAGACTCTGGCAGCACGTGGAACTTGAATATCTTGGCCATGGAGGGAGCAGCAGGTGGCATGGAAGATGGTGGGGAGACTCTGGTGACAGCGCCCCACCGTGTGAATCCCAGCCCCCGCCCACCTCCTGGCTGATCTGGGCAGGCCTCTAGACCCCTCTGAGCTTCAGCTTTCTGCTCTGTAAAATGGGCTGATAGTAACACGACAACAGGATCACTAGGCAGATTAAAGGAGATCCACCTTGAAGGCTTTTGCTCCAGGCCTGGCACAAAGGGGGATTTGGCAGATCTTAGTGTCCCTACTGTGTGCCCAGCCAGGCACTGGAGAAAGATGACTGAGACAGGGTCCCAGGCCAAGCAGGAACCTCCACTTCTGAGGGAGCACTCGAGGTGGGGGGGTTCACGTCAGAGTGCCTGCATGAGAACAGCACAGCCTGTGGCCCTGGCACAGGGCTTCCTGCCAGCAGAACTCTCTCCCCAGGCCATGGTGACAGCTCACATGTGTTCACACCTGTGAGCACTGGGGCAGCCCGGCTGTCGGCAGCTCTGGGGACCCTGTCCTGGGCCTTGGTGTGCCTAGACAACATCTTGTGTGTCTCAGTCCCAGCCCCTGGGGCCCCTGAGGGTTAGAGAAGGGCCGTGTAGGGGTCGCCACTCAGCCCCCTCCTGGCATGGTGAGTGCAGCCTGCTCTGGTGGGCAGTGGGCCACAGTAGCCGTGGGCTGTAAGAGGTGTCTGGGGAGAGGGTGCGGGGCTGGGGCCTGGTTGAGTCTAAGGGCCAGGCTGGATTGCAGCCAGGTGGCTGCAGCTCAGGTTTCCACCACCACCTTCCAAACTGATGGACCTGCAGCCGGCCGAGGCTCCAGACCCACATGTTCAGTGTTTGGAATGGTTTACTCTGCAGCGGAGGGTCTGTGCCGTCCATGCCAGGTCCTACTATTCACCCCTTCTGCAGGTGCCAGGCTGGGCGCACTGCCTGCTGGCGGGGGGTTGGCTTCCACCCCATCCCAGCCCCCCAACAGGGGCCACTACTGAGCATTGGTCCTGGAGGGTCCTCGGCCTGTGCTTCTGGCCAGTGGGGGCAGATTCTTCTCTTTCCTGAGGTTCTGAAGGTCCGGTGAGGGGATCAGTGGGACGCATCTCCTCTCAGGCCTGGCCGACGGGGCAGAGAGACAGGAGAGCTGGAGGGCTAGGAGGCGTCTGGTGCCTGCCCCACCAGGTTATGTAACGGGCCTCTGGCTGGCTGGCAGGACTTAATTCCTAATAGGCCCTGCAGCCCGACCTGGGAGCACTTAAGTACAGCACAGGCCGCTTCTCACGCAAGCTGGGCGCCTGGCACTGGGCACAGCACGTCAGAGCCCTTTCTGTTCCTGGCCCCCCCACCCCCAACACACACGTAGCTGGGCTCTCCTGGGCTGCCGTGGAGGTCCAGACAGGCCTCCTCAAACACTGGAAGGAAGAGGAAGGGATTTGGTCACCTGCTCCTGAAGGGGACCACAGAGGGCCATAGTGGACCTTGCCTGGGGAGAGGGAGGGGCTGGCCCCCTTGGCAGAATGCAGGGACCCCCTCAAGGCTTCATTCTCATGGGGCAAGCACTTGCTCTCTGCCAGACTCCCGGCTTAGCCCCAGGTGAGCAGGATTGTGGAGACGATACAGGGTTGGGGGGGGGTCTCTCTCCTGGGCCCATTTCACAGATATGGAATCTGAGGCTTCAGGAATTCTGCCAGAGGCTGCCCTGCTAGTGAGGCAGAGGCAGGACCCTGAACCAGTCCCACCCCTTTAGGTGCTGCCTTCAGGGGCCACAGGGCCCAGTACGGGGGGACAGGGGTTAGCCAGGAGGCTGAGAGGGAAGGGGCATCTAGGGGGCCCAGGGACCTCCAGTCTGTGAGCTCAGGCAGGGAAGGTACCCCCAGGGTCAAGATCTCTGTTGGCTGTGGCTTGCTGGGAGGCGGCTGGCATGGGGGTTGATGGGTGGTTCAGGCCACCTGCCCCTCTTCCTCTTTCAGCCCCTTACTCAGCAGCCTCTCTGGCTCCTGCTCCGGCCTCACGAGGCACTTCCGCTCCCAAGGAAACAGCTGTGGTTTGCAGAGGGCTCGACCCCCTCCCCACATCCAAGGCCATTGCCAGGCACTGGATGAAAGAGCCCCGGGTCTCCAGCTTGCCATCCCTCTGCCTGTCCTGGCCCTGGCCCCAGGCTAGTGGGAGCTGATGGAGGAGAGGACAAGAGGCATACCTCTGGGGTCTACCTGCCCAGGACAAGACTCTCAGCCCCGAGGAGCCAGTCCAAGAGGAAGGCACAAACCATTGGTCTCCTTGCTGTCGTTGGATCTCCCTGTCCAGGGGACATGAGGTTCCAGCAGGAGTAAGGCACAAGTCGTGGGCTTGGGGCTGTAGGAGGTTAGGCTTCCAGCTTGGGGCCACCCTGCCTCCCTCAGGGCTTCAGGCTGCCCATCTGTACACTGTGGTGACTGCAAGTCATGTCACTGAGGTCTGGGCAGTGTGGTCCAGTGGTGAGAGCACAGCTCTGGGCTTCTGCCCCTAGCTTGCCCCTTCTTGTCTGTGGGGCCTTGGGCAAGTTGCTGCCCCCTGGCCTCAGCTTCTCCATCCCTGTGGCAGGGATAACAGTACCTGCCTCATGGGGCTGACATGAGGATTAAAGGAGATAACGTGAACAGAATGGGGCTCAGCACGGCATCTGGCCCATGGGAAGTGTGGCTGTCATCACTCAGTACCCGCCTGAGGCTGGGGACACAGCAGCATGCAGGACAGACGTGCCCCACCCCAGCTGTCCCAGGAACCATGAGAAGTCCCCCCATGTTTATGAGCAGCATCACTAGTCTGGTTTCCTGGTTTCCCCCAGACCCAGTAAAAGGCCCAGATGTGTCTACGTGCCTTTGACCCCAGCTGCCTTGTGGTGGAGGGGCTGGTGTGGTGCCCTGGAGGACTGTGGGGGCCCTTTCCCCAGCCTGGGTGGGCCTGTCTTGCCCCCGAGGGCTGCCTCATGCCCTCCTGCACGGGGAGGATGGAGGCGAGGCAGTGGGTGGGGGCCTCTGGCCTGGACAGAAGGAGTGTGGGCGACTCTCTGGGGGAGCCAGAGGAGGGCATCCGGGCAGCAGGATGGGCACGAGCCAAGGCAGGGAGGTGGGAAGCAGCAGGCACATTTGGGGACAGAGAGAACTTTGGGGATGAGGCTGCCGTGTGCCCTGGAAAGTGGAAGAGTGAGGAGGGCCCCGGGTCCCGAGGGGGTCTGCACAGATGAGTGCGTGCAGGAAGGTGGGGGGCTCCTGTGTTCACCCCAAAGCCTGGCACAGGAAGAAATCTTTGCCTCCTCCACAGGCAGGGGTTGTTCTGAAATCATAACCAAGTGTGGCCCCCACCAGGCCTGAATGTAGAGGAGTCTGGGCTGGGTAGCTGCTCCAGGACCACCCCCGACTCTGTAGCCCTGGTCTCTGCTTGGTGGGCACTGAGACTGGCCATGGCTGCCGAGGACAGATCGTCTCATTCCCTGAGCTCAGTCTGACACCCCCACGCTGGCCACTTTCCTGTGAACATGAGCTGGGGCGCCCCCAACCTCCTGTGGGCCCAGGCCACGTGCGTGCTGATAATCAAGGACCAAGGGCCCTGCATTTGTTCATCCCTGGCCCTGTGCCGGAGGAGGAGGAGGAGGAGGAAGAGGAGGAGAAGGAGGGTGGGCGGGCAGGCAGGCATATGGTTTGAATTACTTGAGCCGCCTCTTGGCACCTTGGCCCTCAGCTGGGGGTGTGCAGGCTGCCTGGACGGCCACCCTCCCACCCGCCACAGCCCTGTGGTGACCCCACCCTCCCCCCCGGAAAGCAGAGCCTTCTGTTGCCAGCCCTCTCGCCTGGGCCTCTGCCTCTCTGTTGCCAGGCGTCTGGTCTAGGGGGTGGCTGGCTCTGCCCTGGCTCTGCTCTGAGCAACCCCCCACCCCCCCACCCCCTGCCAGAGCTAGCTCCTTCAAGTCCCTGGCAGGCCAGGACGGGGCGGGGTGGGTAGGGGGGGGTGGAGCATGGCAGGGTCAGACAGAGGAGGCTCGGCAACATGGCAGAGGCTGGTTGGGATGCTCAGCACGGTCTTCCCCTGTCCATCTGGATCTCCTCAGGGCCCCCCCACTGCCCTCTGACTGCCCAGCCTTCTCCCCCAGGTGGCTGTCCAGGCCCCCAAGTTGGCTTTGAAGCCAGACAGTCCTGGGTTCAAATCCAAGTTCTGCTCCATATTAGCTGAGCCCCAGCCATGTTCTCATCAGTGCTCTGGGCACAATCTCCCCTCCGCGGGGAGAACCAAAACTGTCAGGTAGGTGCAGCTTTCCTGGATGTGAGGGCAGAGGCCTCTCTACCGGAGGGTGGCCATAGGTCTTCACTTTTTATTTATTTTCTAACTAGATAAAAATTTGCAATTTTTACAAAGCTCCAAAATAAATTGACCAGTGACTTCCATTTTCTGTGTAGCTAGTTTTATCCTTCTCATGGTTCTTTTTGTGGGTGGCTCTGCACCCCACAACTCCTTCACCCCTCCAGCCTTTGTGACCTTCCCACCACCCCCTCCTCACCTGTGTCCCCCGGGCAGGGGGCAGGGCAGCTCCGTGATGATGCTGGAGGCTCTTTGCACGAGTTCAGCCCGCCCAGGGCTCCATGCAGGGCACTGCCGTTGGTGTGGATGACACAGCCCCAGGAGGGAGGCAGGAGTGGGTGGGCAGCCTGGTGAAGTGTGGCCAGCCCAGAGAGGGGAGAAACCCTTGGTGAGAGCCCAGAGGGCAGATTCTGGGCCTCACTGGCAGCCTGAAGGTAAGGCCTGGCCAGCAGCTCCTGCCTCCTGACCCCTGGAGGCCTCCTCAAGGCCTTGGCTCAGCGGAGCTGGGAGACACGCCTTGGGCTTCCCGGGGAGGGGCTCAGTTAGGCAGCTGAAAGCAGCTCCCAGGGTTATCCCATGGCACCCCCACGGGTGGCTCTACTTCTCATTGAGAAATCCTCCAGGGCCTAGCTGGGGCTGGGGGCTGGGGTCAGAGGTCAGGGGTAGGGGGCTGGAATTGCTCCTGGGGCAGCACATTTTTCTCCTCTGAAAACTTATCCTAGCAAAGAGACCATGGAACAATTGCACTCTTTTCCGAGCTTCTGTCGTCCCCAGACGGCTGGCCTATCCCCTCGGTGGGGGCTCCGAGGGGGCCGGGAAGTTGAAATTTGTAAAATGTCTGTAGGAGGGGAAGAAAGGCGCTTTGTGTGGGGCCGGGGCCCTGGCCATTGGTCAGCTCCTAGGCCCCCAGCCGCTCCCAGAATGCTCCCCTCCCCAGGGAGGGCCGTGCTTGGCTTACAGGCCGGAGGCCAGCCCCAGGGTCCCTGCAGCCCCTCTGCAGCCCCTGCACTCTAGTCCCTGGGGCCGCCCAGCCTCTGAGGGCACGGGCCTGGTGGGGAGGCCTCCCCGGCCCAGCATGTTTCTCTACTGGAAGAAGCGGGGCGCCTACGAGCTGGAGGCCCTGCCCGGCGCCCTGGCCGAGCTAGAGCTGGGGGCCGTCGAGCGCTTCTCCTGGAGCTCCACCCTGGACATCATCCAGGACCTTGGGGGTAGGTGTGGGCCCACTGTCCTGGGAGAGCTTTCAGGAGGCTCTGGCGCCTGGTCTACCTGGCCACCTCTCTCTGGTTAGAGCCTGTGGCCCACTCACCACACACATCCTACTGTCGGTCACTTACTTGACAGTAATGTTGGGGCCAGAGCCCCTCCTGAGAGCCACTGCTGGTGGAGGAGAGACACCTGAGCGTGAGGACCCTGGGGGTGCAGGGGCAGCAAGGGCAGGCCGAGGAGCTTCTCCTTCCTGGGGGCTTGCTTGGCTGGGCAGCGTGGGCCCTGCAGCTGGCGTGGAGCAGGGCAGATAGGGCTGGGGCAGCACTGCCTGGCGCTGGGCTTCAGGCCTGGCTCTGACTCTGTCTTCTACCTCCAAGATCAGGGCCATGTGCCATGTGGTGGGATGAGTCCTTCTGGAATGTTCATGTTCAAGGCCCCAGGACATGTGTCATTTCTCCTATTATCACACTGCAGACGAGGAAACGGTAGCACAGAGAGATGAAGCCCTCGAGAGGCAGTATGGGCAATGGGGACACCAAGCTGAGCCCCAGGCCTGTGTTGGAATGCCGACCTGACCATTTCCCCAATGAGAGATGTCGGGAGAGCCCTGTCAAGGGACTAAGGAAGACACTGACCTCAGTCGTGGGGTGGCTGAGAGGACTAAATGGGGTGACACACGGAGCACTTCAAACAGCACATGGCACAGAGCAAGGGCACAATCATGCTGCTGTCCTTACTGCCATTATTTTATTGTAGCTCCACTAACCATCAGCCCAGCAGAGCATTCAGCCTGGGGCTGGTGACTCGACTCTGTCAGGTCACTTCGGTGCCAGTGGTAGAAGCCCAGGTCTGGCCTGCAGGAGCTGGGCAGGGCGCAGAATCTGGGCCTCGGTTCTCTACTTGCCTCATCTTGGGCCTCAGGCACTGTCCTCCCCCAGGCCCCGGGCCAGAGGGGCAGGAGCCTCTCCCAGGTGCAGTTTCCTGAGCCTGGCGTGGACCTTCCCTGAGCCCAACCCCGTGGCCAGAGGGGTAGAAAGTGACTGGTAGGCCTGGGGTCCACCACGGAAGGCGACCACATGGGGCACGGGTTCCACAAAGAGTGATGGGAAATGCTGCTCCCAGAAAATAGATGCCTGGTGGGCATAAATCACAGGTGTCCCGAATGTGAGGAACCCTCTTCTGCTTCCTGTCCCACTGGCCAAAGTGGACTGGGGAATGTGGCTGCTTGGAGGGGAGGGGTGGGCACAGAGCCCACCTGGGCCCCAGGGGCACCTGACACCTTCAGAGGTGTGTGCAGGAGGCTGGGAGGCAGGACTGAGAGGAGGAGCCTGTGATGCTGGGCAGATTGTGGAGTGGGGGAGGCAGCAGGAGGGCACGGGGCAGGCTGCGTGTGGTTGGGGGCCAGCCTGGGGGAAAGCTCCTCTCCTCCTTCAGCAGATCCCTGTTCTGGAGCCAGAGGATGGGCTAGGGGGAGTGGGCCTGGGGGGCAGGCTGTGGGAGTCCTGTCTACTTGTACTGCTTCACCTGGCAAGTTCCTGTGGCCAAGGTCCTGACAGGGCCAGAGATTGGCCTGAGGTCGTTTAGTCAGTCCCAGCCACAACCAGGGATGGCCAGCAGGGGCTGTGGCCCCCGTCCCCAATCTATTCTCTACATCTCTGTCATCTAGAGGAGTCCAAGCTTTGCTGCCGCTGGGCCCCCTGCCCGGGATGCCCTCACCACTCGGGGTGGCTCTGGAGCAACTTCTGTGAATCCCACCCACCCCGCTGCCTTCCCCAGGCAGGGCAGTCCCTCCTACCTCTGGGATTCCGCAACCACTGCACGGTGACCATCTGCTTCCGAAAGCTCGGGGGCCCCACGGCTAGCATTTAGAGGAGATTTACTCAGTGCCAATCCTTTATAAGGCCTTCGCTCCTGGCATCTTCATGCCCACCCTTCGAGTCAGGGACATTTCTTAGTGTCTCCTTTCTCTGGAAGGGAAGGCAAGGCTCAACGGGGTGAGTGGTGGTACCCATACACACAACTCCCACTCTCAGCCTCAGAGCCACAGGACAAGGCCCTGCTCATCTGCATGTCCCTGTGTCCTCTCTAGCCCGGCTAGGGGACAGCCTCCGGCACATGGTGTGTGAGCAGATCTTGGGGGTGGGCTGAGGCAGGCTGGATGAGTGAGCTGGGCACACAGCTGTCTGTGTGGGCTCTGTCCTCTGCAGCCAGCCGGCCCCTGGCCTGGGCCCATCAAGGGTGGGTGGTGAGCCCTGGCGCCAGCCCAGCCCCATGATGGGGGTGGGGCTCGTGCATGGAGCGTGACTGTCCTGAATTGGAATCTCAAACCCATTTCTGCAGCCCTGCTCCTGTTCCTCCCTCGGCCACTCTCGGTTCCTCCAAGGAGCCTCAGGAGGAAGCCCGTGGTGGGCAAATGGGCAGGTGCCCCCAGCAGCTTCAGCCAGAGGAAGTGGCTGGCGTAATCCAGGCCTGTGTGCAGGAACTGTGGACAGTTTCTGCGGCCCCAGGAAGGGATTCTGAATGTGTCCTCCTGCCTCTTCTTACTGAGCCTGAGAGGTGTGGACAGGCAGGGCAATGGCTGGGGTCTTTCGGCCCCAGGGGGCAACATCAGTGACGGTTCTGGGCAGCAGGCAGGGACAGCGTCAGAGGCTATGGTCCCTGCTCTTTCCTCCAGCTGGGTTCCCACTTGACTGCCCTACCCCCAAAATGCCCCAGCGGGCTTTGGGAAGGGGACCACATTTTTTTCCTAGGCCACCTATGATGCTCTGACCAGTGTCCGGAGTAGGGAGTGGCAGATGGTTCCTGGGGCCAGCAGCCATTTGCCCAGGACATGCGCCTCTGGCTGTTGGCCAGGTATGGGCCAAATCTTGCCCTTCCGCAGGCTACCCTGGTGAGGGGGGTCCAGCCCAGCACCGCCTGTGGCAGCTGCCCCAGCTTGAAGAGGCTCCCAGGAGCACTGGCTTCGCGTAGGAGGGGGCATTCAAGGCCACAGCTGCTTCCTGGGAGGGGCAGCCTTTGCATGGTCAGGCCTGGAGTTGGGAGGTGGTGGGCAGAGAGGCCCTGCCTTCTTGGGGCAGAAGGGTTCAGTGGACTGGGGGTCACAGGGAGGGGCTCCTCCAAGAAATGAGAACAAGGGTGGTTTCTTGCGTTAGCCTGGGGCCAACTGGGAAAGGGGGCACTTATGTGATGATGGGGGGATCAACTCTTGTGTGCCAGCCACCTAACTGTGCCAGGAACCATGGGGGCACTCGGGAGCAGTGTACCTAATGGTTAGGAGCACAAACTTGGAGTCTTATGGACCTAAGCTCAAGTCCCAGCCTCATCACTCACTAGCTGCATGAACTTGGGCAACTCTCCCAACCCTCTGAGCCTCAGTTTCCTCATCTGTAAAGAGGGCACAATGATTGTGCCACCCTCTCGATTGTTTAGAACAGTGCTATCCAATAGAACTGTCACCATGAACATTTTCTAGATGCCACATTAAAAAACAAAACTAAAAATAAGCAAGCAAATAAAATTAATTTTAATAATGTAACCCAATATATTCCAAACATTACCATTTCAACATGTAATCAATACGAAAAATCATCAATGAGATTTCACATTCTTTTTTCACAAAGTCTTCCAAATTTGGCACATATTTTACACCTCTAGCACATCTCAGTTTGGACTGGTCCCGCTGCATGTGCTCAGTAGCTGTCTTTTTGGGGTTAGATGATGGGGCTTAGATGGTGAAATGAGACCATGTGTGGAAACCAAAGAGTGCTCAGCTGAGGAGGACAGAGCAGTGGTTATCGGCAGTTCCCGAAGCCATCAAGAGGGGAAGACAGGTCAAAAGTAATAGGTCATTTCAAAGGCCCGTCCCAGGACAGTGGGATCAAGGAGGGAGAGATTCATCTGGAATTTGGATATGTTGAGATAGGGAGGGCTTCCAGAAGGTAGCCGCATTTGACTTGGGCCTTGGAGAGCGAGCAGGATGTCAGTAGACAGCGATGGGGAGGAGGTAGCCGGGGGCTGAGGAACAGAACCAGGGAGGTCTGGGCTGGGGTCAGAAGCTCAGTTCTCTCCCCAGGGGAGCCCCCGAGTAACTGATTGAGGGGGCTGGTGTGAGGCGATAGAGAGTGGTGGGGACTGCGGAGGCTGGAAGGGTGTGTGCCAGTCTAAAGCAGACACATCTTGGGAACTGGAGCCATCAGGCATACAGGTCCAGAGCTGCCAGGCTCCTCTGGTTTGTCCATAGAAAACCAGAAATCTGGTTTTTTATGTGAAATCTGACTTTTCAAAGTTGGCAACCAATTCAAATTCTTTTGAAGCACTGTGCTCAGCCAAACAAAACATGTCTGCCGGCCGGCTTCTGCCCAGGCGCCCTGTCGGCCAGTTGTGGTAGAGATCGTGTTGGGGGAGAACCAAAAGCGGCATCCTGTGACTAAGATAGAGGGTGTGGGGAGAGCTGGAGTGTGGGTTTGTCTGCCTGGCTGAGGGGCCCTGGCTTTCTCCAGGACAGTGGGAGCTAGAGGAGCCAGGAGGGCAGCTGGGCTGTTTCAGACCCAGGGAGACAGCCTCTGGCACCCTAAGCGGGGGCAAGTTCAGGGTTCTGGGACATCCTGGGGTCTGGCTAAGGGCCAGCAGCCAGACACCGGCTCAGGTTGACTCAGGTCAGAGGGGCACTGCAGGAGGCAGGGACCCTGGGGGAAGCCAAGGGCAGGCAGCGGAGGCAGGCCCCCGGGAGCTGCCCCACAGTCACAGAGCCAGCTTCTTTCCTCCCTTTCTGCTCTACGGCCCTCTCCGCTGACCAGCTGCTCCTACGGGTCCCCTTGTTCTTGCTCCCCAACAATCTTGGGGCTTTGTACTCACTCAGACTGACTTTCTATGATCTCAGGGTCCCAGGGCCCAACAAAAGTTGCCTGTTTCAATCTGAATTCTCAAGAGAGTGAATCTAACTGAATGGGTTATGCTAGGTGGCCACCTCTGGCCCAAGCAACTATGTCTGGGGTTCGATATCACCCGGTACATCACGTGCTCCTGATCAGGCCCATGCTTTCCACAGTACTGTAAATGGGGCTGCCTGCCTAGAGGGGAGCTCATGGCAGGCCTGTGGTGGTGGTGACCTGTTCCCATGCCTGAGCCCTCCGCAGCCCAGAGGTCCCTTTCTGGGCTCTGATTCCTGTGTTTAGAGTGTCCACGGCCCCGTGAGGTTGCAGCTTCAGCATGGAGCACAGAGAAAGCTAGATCCTGGGGGAGTTAGGATCGGGCAGCCTGGAGAGGGGGGGTCTAGAAAGCAGATTGAGCACCTTGAGGGAGCTGAAACCACGGGGGTTGGAGGCCAGAGAGATCAGTCAGGTAGAACCCTGGGGCCTGGAAGAGTCAGGACAAAGAATCCACACGTCCGCAACCCTATGGCCACCGCAGGGGTATCTGGCCCTGCAGTGGCTGTGGCCTGGAGCAGCCACTGAGGCACTTATGAGCTGTGAAGGCAGTTCCGGAACCCCATGGTGGAGGAAGTAGCTGGGAACCTGCAGAATTTAGAGCCAGAACCCAGAAGTCTTAGGGTAAAGGGTGTTAGAACCCGACCCCAGGCCCAGAGTTGCGAGGACCTAGGGACCTGGAGCCATCAGCAGACCTTGTCTGGCTGAGTTGGAGAAGTCCCTGGCAGGGTGCACAGCAAACTCCCCAAAGCTGGCTGAGGGCTCCAGGTCCTCGAGGAAACCCAGATGGCAGAGAGGGTGCTGCTGGGATTGTGGTGAGAAGAGCCCTGCCTCCCACCCCACCCTCAGGTCAGCTAGCTCCTGGTAGGCAGGGCTGTGCAGGGCCAGCAGGATCGCTGACTCCAGGGACCTCATCAGGGTCCTCAGAGGGCCATCGCCCACCTCAGCTGCCCCCTGCCTCCAGGCTAGAGGCAGAACAGGCATCACCAGCCCTTCGGACAGCTGAGGAAGCAGAGATTCCAAGAAGGAAATCAGAACTGTGCGATGTTGTGAACTGAACGAGGTAGGAGGGGCCTCTGAGTCCTGAGAATTGCTGCAGGCAGGTGCAGGTCCCTTCTCGGAACCCCCAGTTCACACTGCACAAAGGGGAGACCAAGGGACACTGCCGCTGCTTCCTTCTCAGCCCAGAAGCCTCATGACGCCACATGAGCCCTCTGTGCAGATGCTCCCAGGTGCAGCCTCTTCCCCAAGAGCTCCCTCCCCACCACACTGCAGATGTGCTGGCCTCAAAAGGGCCACCCTGCCCGCCAGGCCCACAGAGAGCTCCCCAAGACTTGTCAAAGTCACCCATGGGTACCCAGTGCCCAGCCTGGGGCTTGGCACATGGTGGGCGCTCAGGGGACCCTTGATGTGTGTTTGCTGAGTGAATCCAGAGAACCCAGAAGACGTGGAACCCACCACAGTTCCCTCTGTCAAGAGTCCTTGAGGGGCCAGCCCGGTAGCGCAGCGGTTAAGTTCACACGTCCCACTTTGGCGGCCTGGGGTTTGCCAGTTTGGATCCTGGGTGCGGACATGGCACTGCTTGGCACACCATGCTGTGGTAGGCGTCCCACATATAAAAAAGTAGAGGAAGATGGGTATGGGTGTTAGCTCAGGGCCAATCTTCCTCAGCAAAAAGAAGAGGATTGGCAACAGTTAGCTCAGGGCTAATCTTCCTCAAAAGAAAAAGAGCCCTTGAGGTCAGGAACTGGGTTCCGGTCACCTGTCAGTCCCCATGGCCCGCTCACATAAGGGATACACGCAGGAAGGCAGGCACCCTACTTCGGCAGAGAGGCCTCTGGGGAAGGGGTCAGAGAAGGCTTTGGGAGACGGACTGGGGCCCCACTGGAAACTGGATCTTCCATACGTGGGTCTTGTCAACCCAGAGCCTCCTGGCACCAACCTACGGGTGGGATGGGGTCTAAGCAAGCTCAGGAACACTCTGAGTCCCTTGGGGGAGTCTTGGCCACCTCCCCAAGCCTCCATTTCTGTCGTACAAAGTGTTTTGTAACCATTAAAATGTTGTCCAAGTATCGCGTGATGCCGTTTCATAAAGTACAAGAGCACGCAAAACCAATCGATGCAGTCAGGAGTCAGGACAGCATCTCCTTGGGACAGTGGCTGGCAGCCCCCAAGAGGGGGACTTCTGCAGGAGGCTGGGGGTGCTCTGTTTCTTGGTCTGGGTGCTGGTTATTTTGCAAAAACGTTTTGTGAGCATGAATTGAGCTGTGCACTCATGATAGCTGCACTCTACGTATTTATACTTCCATGAAGTTTCTAAAATGCGGCCCAACACGGAGATGATAACAGCAAAACAGGAGCCACGGAGCCCACTCCTTTTATGGAGCCCGTACCCCTATCCGTGACAGCATTTCTAA